>NW_010361129.1:0-50274 GCF_000414095.1 Morus notabilis | reverse complement strand
TTTTGGCCTTGAAAATGTTTTAAAGAAAGGGATTGATTTGTGAAAGAAAATGCTTTGAAAACCATGGCTTGTTTAGTCATGGAACCTCATGGTTTGTCCAGTCATGGGGCCCGCGGCTTGAGTAGTTCGTGGGGTCGTATTAATGATTTCAAAATGTTTAATAAATGATTTCTTAAGCAAAGAGATCTTGTGAACTGGTAATAGAGTCTATTGCTGTAAGCCTAGATAGGATGCGGAGAGTGCATCCTCAGGGGCAGAACCCGAAACCGGTCCGGGTAGGCGAGGCACTTGGTTAGGTAAGTAATTTGTACTAATTACTTGCTGAAGCCTGTAATATGGTTATTTGCAGTTATATTTCCTTTGAGAAAAATGATGTGAGGTTCCGGCTGTTCTGTCGGGACTGAATGTCTTATTTTATTTATGTATTCAATTATTCATTCATGCGCTCATTTATTTTAAATATTTCAAATTATATCCTACTGGGCCTTTCGCTCACGTTTTATATTTTAAATGTCAAACCCCTCCCAGGAGACTCGAGGAGCGGTGCAGGGTAGCTGGAGTTGCTACTGTTGAATCAAGTGAGGATCGTGAACATCCTCTTGGACAAATGTAAGGAATTTGAGAATTCTGTAAACTTATGTAATATTTGGATTTACTAGACTGTGGTTGATGTCTGTTGTAATGATTAATTACATGAGCATGTATGTACGATACTGTATGTCCTGTGGGGTGGAGCCCTGTGTGTCAGAGGCTCCGGGATTCTGTAATTCATTTATATTTTAATGCAGTTAAGTGTGGGGCCCGGTCTGGGAATCTGCTTTATTAATCCCTAATCGAGCTCCACGTCACCCACCCCGTTTGGGAGGCGTGACAGAATGGGAAACATTGGGGATTCCAATTGTGGTTATTTGTACCCTTGGATTTTAACTATGAAATCTGAGAAAATACGATTTAAATTATATTTTGAATTCGGGTTTAAATATGCAGCTAAAGTGCAAATTTGAACAAAAAAATAGAATTTGACTCGTATTTAGATACCTTAAAAACATGAATTAGGAATTAGGTTTTTTTTATTTATTTGCGGATTGAAATTGTAACGGTTTGAACTTTTTTAATTTGAACTATAAAATCTATACAATATGTTTTAAACTGCAACATGAACTGGCATTGGTATATGAATTAAAGTATAAAATCTGAATTATATTTAAATATGTGTTGAAAACATGAATTCAAGGGGAAAAAGTCCTATATTTCCGAATTAGGTGAGTTTAAAAGGGTGGTAAGTTTTAAAATAGTCATAACCAGCTCCACAATCGAAATAAAGTTACCCAAAGTAACTAAACAACAATTCCTGCCGGGCTTATGGATACAGATTGTATGAACCCATCCACCTCTTGTACCAAACACCCAATTATTTTACGGTATCTAATATGATAATTATAATAAATTAGATAATTAGTCAAAAAATTTATGACAATTAATAATATTATATTTTTATCACGTTAAGTCATTAGTTTTTATATTTCATAGGTAACCACCCAAGGAAAGTAACCATTAACACTCATCCACATATATATATATATATGTACACATATAAATATATGTATATACATGTACTATGTACTAGTTGAATATGGCGCAAGATTTTATAGGTAAAAGTGAAAAATATATTTATTAAGGTTTCACTCGAATAAATAAAAAAAATGTATAATAGGATAAAAAAGATAAGAATGGAAAAAGGGGAAGACTAAAAAAAAAAAGAAAGAAGAAAAGAGAGGGAAAAAAAAGGAAGAAAAGTAAAAAAAAAAAAAAAAAAAAAAAAAACCCAAAAAAAAAGTCCCACTTACAAGGCATTTTATCACAAGAACATGTTTTTTTTTTCCTTTATCACAAGAACATGTTTTTTTTTTCTTTATCACAAGAACATGTGTTTTTTTTTCTTTATCACAAAAGAAAAGGAAAAAAATGATGAACATGTGTTTTTTTCTTTATCACAAAAGAAAAGGAAAAAAATGATGAACATGTTTTTTTTTTTCTTTATCACAAAAGAAAAGGAAAAAAAATGATGAAATACCAATTTGGGACGGAATTCCACCGAAAAACCCCATATGATGAAAATTTGTTGAGAAAAAAAAAAGGAAAAGAAGGAAAAAGAGGGAAGGAAAAAAAAAAGACAACGAAAAAAGAAAGAAAAGGTAAAATTAAGAGAGAGAGAAGTAAAGAAACGCGCTTTTAGGCACAAAGAAAACTCATTCTTCTTTTATAGTAGTTAACAGGTAAGTTTTATTAGATGAAGTTGTGGCCTCATTTCTTTATTAATATTAATATTATTACTATTATTATTATTATTATTATTATTATTATTATTATTATTATTATTATATATTGCATGATTATCCCTGAATTGTTTTAAGTATTTAGGTCTCGTTTACTTTGTGGATTCGAGTTTTCAATTCGAATTGAGATGTGATATTTTCTGAGAGCTTTTGACTGTAGCAGAAAAAGTTAGATGTGACATTTTTTGAGAGCTTTTTACTGTAGAAACCTAGAATTGAAAACTTAAATCGGTAAAATGAACGAGGCCGGGCCTTGTTCACTTCGTAGATTCGAGTTTTCAATTCGAGCTGAGATGTGACATTTTCTGAGAGCTTTTTCTAGTAGCAAAAAAAGTTAAATGTGACATTTTCTGAAAATTTTATACTGTAGAAACCTAAAATTAAAAACTCAAATCGGTGAAATGAACGAGGCTCTAGTGATTCAGCATGAACTAATTCGAGTTGAGATGTGATTTTATGTGAGAGCTTTTTACTGTAGCAAAAAAGTTAGATGTGATTGTTTGTGAGAGCTTTTTACTGTAACAAAACTCGAATTGGTAAAGTGAACGGGGCCTAAACAATTTGACCATTGATCTCCTAAACTTTAAGATTTGTTGTATAGCAGGTCGAATTAACTCTTGGAAATTTGGACGAAATATGCAGGTAAGGCTCTTGAATCAAAACTATTAAACTTAACTAAAGAAAGCACAACTCTAATATTCAATCCTCAAAATATTTAAGTCTAACTATTACAATATTTAATGTGGCTATTTATAGCTCATTTACAAAGAGAGAGCAAAATATCCACTTATACAAACGACAAACTAATAAAAGCAAATAAAACTAGTAACTAAGGTAGAACAAACGACACCGGAAAATATTAAAACGACTAACATAGCTGAAATCTCCTGCATCAGACATAATTCAGTATTCTTGGCTGCGTAGAAGAATTACATTTCGGAGGCTGAAGTTTTCAAATTCCATGCATGCAACGATACACACAATCATGCAAACACTCCTGATAATAGAAGATCAATTGATTTCCACTCTTCTGGCATTGCAAGGAACAACGTTTTACACATGACCTAGATCTTTTACTTAGGAGTGATAATTTGTGTCACGTATCGTGTTTTGATCATTTTTTTTTTTAATTTACAGTCAATCCGAACACGACTCGTGACATGAAATTTTTTTAAAACCGCAACATGAACACGACACGACCACTTTACGGGTTAACACGACACGACACAAAAATGACCCGGGACACGAAATTAACTCGTGAACCCGAAATTGATACGAAAATTGTATATTTTTATTTAGTTTTTTTACATATTAGAAATAACTTAAAATTCATAACACACTAAAATACAATAACATCCATTGAAATTAAGCAAATAATAGTATAAGATTTTAAGTATAACTATCATAATATCACAAGTTCATAATAAAATAAAAAATATGTAATAAAAAAAATATATTTTTTAATTTTTTATGAGCTTCATGTCGTGTTCGGGTTAGACGGGTCAAATCTAAAATTGACTTATGTTTTTTGTGTCAATTTCAGGTCGACCCAATTTTGACCCGAAACTTTTTTTTTTCTCAACCTTAACCCGCGAAATTCGTGTCTTTTTCGAATCGTGTTATCGTGTCGTGACCCATATTACTGGCTATTCTTTATTAGCATAGGAATGAAAGAGATAGATTCTTTGACTTGTAAGGAAATCATCACTAAAAAGATCAAAAGAACCACAACCATTTTGGTAGATTGCGATCTCGTTCTCTTCTAAGTTTTTGCTTAAAAGAACAAAAGAAAAAACTTAAGAGCTTATACTTGCAAGTGGTTTTGGTTAATTCTTTTGCTACACTTATATACTATGGAAAAAAAAAAAAAAAAAACGTTTCAAGAAATAATTTACAATTAATCACATTTGACCTATGTATTTACGAAAAGTCGCGCGTCTTCTTTTAAAATTAAGGTATTACTTTTTTTATGTTTTTGTTAAAGTCTTTTCAAGAAATATTTTATTATGATATGATTTTAATTCAATTTCATTTTCTGAAATACACATTTGTCAGTAGCATAACACTACCATAGAGAGTTGAAAAAAAAAAAAAAAAAAAAAAAAGAGAGAGAGAAAAAAAACTGAAAAAAAAAAAAAAAAAAAAAGAATCATCCCTATATTTTTCTGAGAAAGTCCATTCGTAGCGTCAAAGGCCAAAACTTTCTGGCTTCATAATTGTCAAGTTGCATGTCACGTATATCTCGAACAAAGATCTATATTTCTCCTTGGTGGTGATTCTAGAGAGTAGTCTAGAACTTGTGACTACCCTTGAATTAGTGCTTGAGTTGGTGATAATTCTTGTTGATTGTCAAGTTCTTTGACTTGCTTGTGACATATTGATGCTCCTTTGAACTTTGTCTCTCTCAAATTAAAAATTATAACTGTGGGCAATGCCAAAACATTCGTTATCATTCCACAAAAGTTCCAAATCCAATTTTCAAAGCTCTCTACGATAACTGAGTATCCAACTTATTTGGCTCATCAATATCAAGTCTCCAACATTATTTAATCCTCAAAGCTTTCAGCTTATCAAAAGAATTCTTTGCTTTGTACCTTGGCCTTGTGGCGCAGGACAGTTAAGAAAGAAGAGAATAGAGAAATGAGGGGAGACATAGAAAAGAAATAAGAGAATCGAAATGTAAACTTGGAAGAATTTTAAAAAGAGAGTGATGAACAGTAGAGAGTGGAGATGAATGCTCAATACCATTAGGCCCCGTTCGTTTCGCCAGTTCGAATCACAACTCAAGTTTTTGTTACATTATTTTTTATCACAAAAATTTAAATTTAATTTTTTTGTTACAGTATTTTCTCTCTCATAAATTTACTTTTTAACTCAAGTTGTCAATTCAAATTCAACAATTAGTAAAGGAAATCTTACTGAAATGGTTTTGTAAAGTAACGTCGAATTTATAAGGTCACTGTTACGAAAACATAAAGTCTATCTGCAACTTGATGCATCCTAATGTGACTATCCAAAGTGAAAGTAACTGACAAAGCAAAAATGCAAAATAAGCTTTGTTTGGCAAACCAGCTGTGATATAGCGGAAGCATCTAAGGATAAAATTCGAGATCCGTTGATTCGCGGTGAATACTGAAAAAACAAGGATGCGAGTAATTCATTGATTCAAAGAATACCGAGAAATAAGTAAAAAGAGAAAATAATCTCTTAAATTTTATTAACCAATCAAATGAAAAATAAAAGTACAATTAATATACATACATATATTAAAAGAGGAAGAAATATATAGTACCTCATACGATTCGTCTTAACGTACAGGTATTTCAGTGGAAGATTCCTCCATGGTTTTCATTGCTGCTTCAGACCTTAGAATGTCATTAATATGAAAACAATGTCAGTAACATAAAGTTTTATTAGAAAACATTAGCAAATCAACATATATATATATATATAATATTTATATATAGAGAGAGAGAACATCAAACATATTAACAAAAGACCATAACAACATTTGCGATGTACAGTGTGTTAACTCAACATATAAAAACAAAAAAAAGAAAAACAAAGAAAAACCAGAAATACAATAAAAAAATATTATTTATACTGCACCACTTAAAAATAAACAAATGTCATTTAATTAAATAATAGGTTTTTAAAAATCATGATAAACCATGTAGTTACGAGTTAAAAAAAAAAAAAAAAACTTTGGAAATCAAGATAAAACCCTAATTCCCAAAAAACTTCTAAAATTAAATTATTAACAATTAACATTGCAAAAGTATGATACTATGAATCAATCAACAGAGAAAAGATGTGCAAGACATATAGAAACATCTTGAATTGAAAAGGAATTGGGAATGTTTTCGTTTTAGGAATGGATTGGATGGAGACTCGTGAGAGAGAAACTCCCAATTGCCCTTTTTATCCCTTTTAATTTGTGTTTGTTCGAATTGGATCTGGTTTTCGTATTGGGTTTCTTTTGAATTTTTTTTTTGAGTTAATTACATATATATACCTATTTTACATTAATGGATAAGAAAAGGAATGTTCACGAGTTGTTATATTTGCATATAAATCTGTAAAAGAACTCGTAATGATATTTTTATCCTTAATTAACTGCCCTTTAAAATTAGCTATATAAATTCACAACTACCTAGATAAAAAGGAGAATATTTGGAATTATATTATATCAGTAATGATAAAATGAACAGATTTCTCTAAAAAAATGCACAGACTGATAATATTGTTGAAGTAAAGACATATCCTGAACGTAGAGGGTAAAAACTATCATTTGGTGTAAATATTTCTTTTTTTCTTTTAACTCACCAACCCAACCCAATTCAACCCAACCCAGTTGCTCACCAAGACACAATAAAGCCGTTTATATTTTCTTCTGTCATTTTTATTAAATATTCTCTCTTTTAAAATTTGTTCTTAAAGATGGCTTGTATGTCACTTACATCAACAAACTAAATGTAAATGCAATAGTGTGTCGCTTTTATAAATTTTTGTTAATTAAGTAAATGCAAGAAAACCTAGAAAAGTCATCAATAAAAGGAATGTAATTATACTTGTAGCTATTGGTGGAAATATAAGCGAGGTACCTTATAAATATGGATTTTTAATTCCAGTTTTACTATAGTTAAAAACTCTCATACAAAATCACATCTAACTGTTTCTACTACACTGAAAAGCTTTCACATAAAATCACATATCAACTCGAATTGAAAACTCAAATCCACGAACTGAACGAGGCCTGAATGAACAAGATTAAGAACATTTAGGCGCGTTTAGAACTCGCTCTAAAATGCTTTTATTTTTTGTATGAAAATGAAAATGAAAACGTTTTCAATCTCAGACATAAATCATTTTTGAAAATGCGTTTAGTAGTTTTATCAAGAGATTGTTTTAAGTGTAAAAAAATCCATTAATGTCTCTCTTTCTCTCTCATTTTACACTCAACCAAAAAATCATTTTCATTTCCGTTTTTTGTCTTTATTGCGTCAAACGCCGTTTTGAAAATGTTTCCATTTTTTCTTTCTCAAAAAACCTGAAAAACAAAAACGAGATCAATTCCAAATACAATCTTTGCGTTCACAGTGGTAGAAATAGAAAAAGGAAATTTATGCAATTTACCCAAACAAAAAGCTTGACAAAAGAAGAATTTTTTTTAAAAATATTTAATTTTTACATGCCTTATGTTTTAAGTTTATTCTAAAACTATTTTAATTTTTGATCTCATCAAATGTATATTTTTAAATTAGATTCGATACACAAATTTTCTTTATTTTTTTTCACAATCCTCTCTCTTATAACTTAAAATTTACCCTAAATACCCACAATAGAAGAATGATGACAAAAACAAATGAAAAGAAAAAGTAGATGCTTCGAAAAATTGAACAACTTCAATACCCCATACACACTCAGAGATAGAAAAAACAAAATTGGTCAAAGAGTAGGCTACTTTATTCCTAAATTGAGGAATATGAGCCTAAGAGTTTTTCGTCTAGTGATACTAAGGGGACGTTTGGTTCATAGATTTAAAATCATACTTCAGAATTATTTTTAATTTACGTATGTTTTTTGTGAAAAAAAATACTGTAGCGAACCACGAACTATGATAATTCGAATTAGAGCACGAATTTCCTAACCAAACGTACTCTAAGAGTTTAAGTGAGGTGACATTTAGGTGGACATTGCGATTCAATCTTATGATGTATAAAAAAAAATATAAATTGTGGAATATGACAACATCTGTCGTCTCAGTAATAGCGATTCGAGTACCAACCTGGTGTGCAAGATCCAACCTGACCAGTGCCGACTCTAGTACTTGTATGCAATTAAGACAATTGCTTGAGGCCCCACTTAAAGGCCCCCAATCAGTTAAAGCTCTTAATTAATTACATCTGTAAAATAAATTAATATTTTCATTTATTTTTTTTATACAGCACAAGATGGAACCTGTAATATTCTCTTCCAAACCTAATTCTGTGAACCCCCTTAGAGTCACTAGATCAAGCGGTATGAGGCTCGTTAATTTCAAACGCCTACAATCAAGCACATAAATGGATTTTCTCTATTTAGAAATAACGATGACTTTAAAATAAGTCAACTACTTTTAATTGATAAGCGAGTACTCTTTCTCTGTTAAACACACTAAAACCTCATAAAAAGCTTGAATATTCACTTATGAATATGTATGTGCATGTTTCTATCTGTCTATTTTCGTACTCTCATTAACATCATTTCTTGAGTATTTCAAGTTCTCAACATTTTTTTTTTAATTTGTGTTTGTTGGAATTGAATATGGGTTTCGTACTCGTTTTTTTTTTTTTTTTTTTTAAAAATGTTTTATATAGCTCTTTTTATTAAACCATTTATAGTAAATAACATATTTAGAAATAGTGAAAATAAATAAAATATTTATAATTTTAGTTAGTATGTTGCGTTTCAATTTTACTGTTATGTTCTTTCTCTCTTGAAACTTTAAATTATTTAGTCTTTGATCCTTTAACTTTTTGAAAATTATATTGTGAAACTGATGTAGGAAGAATAATAAAATTAGTGTTAGCATAGTAATTTTACCCTTAATTTTTAAATTTATATTTTGACGCTTTAATTTTTAAAAAATTGCATTTTAAGCAAAATTTTTAAAACATTTGCATTTATACCCCTTGGTAAATGAATAATTTAGTAGGTAAATCCATCATTTACAAATTATTCTTGTGATTCTTTATTTACAAGCAAATAATTTAGTTTATTTAGTAAATAACAAATTTACTTAGTAAATGAAGCATTTATCAACTAAAGGCACTGTAAATGACGAATTTATCCAGTAAATGAATAACTGCGTCATTTACCAACTAAAAGCATGGTAAATAAAGAATTTACTAGGTAAATGCTTCATTTACAACCTAGAAAAACGAATGTGATTTTGGTAAATACAAAATTTACCATATTAAGTATGAGTAAATCCTTGATTTACCAGCCAATAGTTATAGTTTATATGCTAAATTCTTTATTTACAAGCTAATAGGGGTTTTTTTGTAAAGTTTTTTAAAATTTAGGTTAAAATGTAATTTTTTAAAAATTAAAGGGTAAAATTATAATTTTAAAAAAAATATGGGATTAATTTATAATTTTCTAAAAGTTACGGATGAATTTGTAATTTTCATAAAATTAAGAGGTCAAATTTTAATTTCTACAAATTTGGGGTCAAAACTTGATTTTTTTATTTACAAAAATTATTAGAACATCAAAACTTTTGGACAATTATATTTGACCCTACTAAATATTTGTATAATAAAAAATCTGTTATTCTAAGACTTCGTTTGGTAGGAGAGATAGAAAGTAGGAAGGATGGAGAGGTTTGAAGGAATGGAAAGTACGAAGGATGGAGAAAATAGTAGTAATCATTTATATTGTTTGGTAGGAAGGAATGGGAGTTAGAAGGATGAAGGATAGTTATTTAATTAATTACTATTTTGTCTAATTATGTAATTTGTTAATAAATTTTTTGAAAGGTAAAATAGTTTTGTAAAAGTAAAAGTTAGTGGATTGTATGAATCCTTCCATTAGTCGAAGGATTCAATTGGGTGGATTAGGAGGGAGAGCACATCCCTCCATCTCCTCTCGCTTTCTTCTCTACCTTCCAACCAAACAAGGGATTGCATCAGTTCTGCTACCTCTCTACCTCCACCCCTCTCCCTCCCTCCATCTCTCCCTCTAACCAAACAAAGTTATGCTATTTACTTTTTATATGTAGATTTTATGCTATTATTTTTTTTATTGAAAGTCATATTATGTTATTTCACTCATTCTCCATAATAACGATTAACAATAATTCTTTTTTAATCTTAGTATACATGAAAAAAAAAAATTCTACTCTCTCTCTCAAGAGGTACAACTAGGGTTTCAAGTTTGGTACCTCCAATTGCTAGCCGTCAGACTCTTAGCCCTTTAGATGGTGGTTAAGGTCATACGGGTCCAGTTGGCCATTGATAGACGTGGTCCATGGGTGACGGAGGTATAGATCTGGTGAGCCAGAGTATGGTGGCACTGTTGCTCTAGGGTTTCAACCCCTTTGTCGATATGGTTTAGGAGAGAGACGATGGGTGTCTTGGGGCCACTGCTGTTGGTGCTAGAGGTGTGGCGGATTCCGTTGGTGCAAGAAGCGGGAGGTTTCAGACAAATCTCTAGTGTGGAGGCTTCATTTGGGTTGCTTTTGCTTTTGTCTTCATCGCCGGTGGTCGCGATTCTTCTGCAGTGACTTTGCTTAGATCCAGGTTCTTGGCCTCCATACCATGGTGGTTGGCTTGTTGCTGGCTTTTCTTCCCGTTTGACTGAGGTCATTTATAGTTTTCTTAGTATTTTGTTAATTTTAATAAAGGTGTTGTATTCATCATGTTTATGTATTATAATAACAGAGGTGGTTTTTCTACATTTTGATTTTCTTTGTGTGTCCCGTCCATCTGAGTTGGTTTTCCATGGTGTATGTGTTCATTTACGGCTAGATTTGTTTATTTGTGCTGAGTAGGTCTTTTCTCGTGGGGTCTCGGCACTTGTATTTACCCATGTGCTTCATCCGTCTTCACTGTGGGTCCAATCAATATTCAAATCGAATTCTCTTGTAGTTGGTGGCATTTACACTATTATTAAGTATGTAATTTGTTAATTTTGGAATGAAATTTTCCCTTCAAAAGAAGTATACTTTTTTTTTTAATTTATTTATAAAAAAGTGTAGATTACTTGTATACCCCAGGGACGTGCATCAAACCTAGTACATATTGACGTATAAGCACATATATTGAGGAAGATACAAAGTCAGTCCATTTTTGTTAAAAGTTGACTCCATTGCCACCGCAATTGTGGACAAGAGATTCTATTCACATTGCATATCTATAAAAGGAGTCCAACCATCCCGTCCAAACTGGAGTCGTTGTTATTTAAAAGTCAATTTCTCTTGCCTCAAAATTTTCCAAATCCATTTTCACATTAGTCCAATGTTTCTTACCAAAACAACTTTACAGAGAGAATCACCAAGGACAAAATCCAAGCTACAAGGAAAAGAAAAGAAATTAAAGAGAAAAGGCACATATTGAAGTCATAATTTTATGGGGTTGAGAAGAGAAACATGAACCACTTCCTTCCTTTCTCTAAGTGTCAATGAAAGAGAAAATTGATGGACTATACTCTTAGTGAATGAGTTTGAATTTTGTTCAATACTCTTGAATACATTTTTAACTAATATAATTATTTGATTAAAAATATATATTAATTAAGAATAAAAAGTAAAAATCCAAATTCAGACACTTTTAAATGATATTCGTCTCCTTTTAAATGGTATTCGTCTCCTTTTCTCTTAATAATATTGTAAGAGCCCCTTAAATCCATCATGGGAGAAAATGGGATTAGCTTGGAAAACTGGTTCATTCGCAACTGCTAATTTCCTCTTCTCCCCAAGAAATTAATGAAAAACTGTCCATATATAACAACAGGGGATTTTGTTGGATTAATGGCAACTCTATGAGCATCTTTGGTACCAGGAAAAAGTGGAGAAGGGACAAGGGTGAGGAAACTAGTGCAAAGACTTTAAGATTGAGGTTATTTGGTTGGAGAGATTAAAAGAGTGAATGGATTAATTAGTCGGGGATTTTAAAGAAGAACTGAAATTATAATCTCTTAATTGATATGGAAATTTTTTCTCTCTCTCTCTCTTTATTTTTCTCATCAGCTTATTATAAGTACCTTTCTTTTCTTCCTATTTTATTTCCCTCTTACCAAAGCTAAGCATATACAAGAGATGGAAAGATTCGTTATTGTTTGTGCAATTTAGTGGAATTTTAAGTTCTTTTAAAATGAAATAGATCGTGATAACATTGACATATATATATATATATATATATATGCATGCTTGTTTTTCTTTCATCTCCAATACTATTTAAGGTTTTTTTTTTCATCTACCGTGCACATTTTAAATGACCACATCAGAATCAAACAGCTTTAAATATGTAGCTTACCTGGTAAAAAATCTGATCGTTAAAAAACATTTATTGCTATAATTTAAAAAAGAAAAACACTATACTACTTACGAGGTATTATTATTTTTCATATTCAACCTCCCGTACAAATACATATAAGAATTTACGAGATCTAAGAAATAATTTCCAAATTATTAATTCTTTCTCTCACTAGCCTATTATTCAAGGGTAGAGTGCCAATTTTGCACTCAAAGAAAATTAGACTTTTGTACATTTAGCTGCTATATTTCATTGATAAATAAAATATTATAGCATCCCATTTCATATCACTTCTATAAGACTATAAATACTGTAAAAAGAAACTCTATTATTTAACGTGAAAAAAAAAATCAAGGGAAACAAAAACCATATTGCTTTTATAAGTTTTACTATCTATATATCTAATTCCAAACCAAATGAAAGATTAATCCTCTAATGACTAAACTTACAATCCAACATCAAAACTGAGGCTAGCAAGCTTATAAAATTAAACTAGTTCAGGCATTCTTCTCACTGTTATTTTTAGTAGTAACACTACTAGTATTGATCGGCTTAACATTGCCACCGATGATATTCGTGATAGCCGCCACCAGCGCCGCCGTGAAGTTCGGATCCGACGTGATGGCAGCCGTCGCTACACTCACGGTGTCAGCCTGCAAATGCCCGGCGGGCGCTATGTCAAGAGGATTATTAGCAGCACCATTGTTTAATCCATGAAGACCAACCAACTTGGAACATTGGTCCGCTAGACCGTGCCCAAAAAGTTGTGACGACGAGGAGGACATGACATTTTGAGGCAAAATCTGGGAAAGATTGTGAAAATTGCCCTGCGAAAGTTGGCGTAATTGGCCTAAGATTTGCTCCGCGGAGGAGGAGGAGGAGGTGGTGGTGGGAGTGCGGGTGAGGTCTAGCGTGACGGTCGGAAATGGGGCTGAGGCTGAAAGCGTCGCGAAGCTCGGGGAACAAGGGTGAGCGGTTCGGGCTAGGAAGTTGGGGTTGAAAAGACTGTGGTGATCGGCGCTCGGCATTGATCCGGAGAGTAGCATCGAGGCTGCGGCCGATGTTGTCGAC
Source organism: Morus notabilis (assembly GCF_000414095.1). Taxonomy (NCBI): domain Eukaryota; kingdom Viridiplantae; phylum Streptophyta; class Magnoliopsida; order Rosales; family Moraceae; genus Morus; species Morus notabilis. Next base: position 36,848 of record NW_010361129.1, on the reverse strand, counting down.
GCCATTGCCATGGCGGTCGGCGGGAGAGGGTGGTTGTGGTGGCCTTCGTATGTTGTCGTCAGGATTGTTTGGTCTTCTGCACATCTTTGCACCTATTGATTTTTACTTGAATATTAGTAGGAGGCATAATTTTTCAAAGTTGTGTATTTTTTTTTTTTTTTTTTTGAATGAAAGTAGATGAATACACAAACATCAAAAGAGGTAGAAGCATGCCAATTAGATTGACACACCGAACTAACTTCCTTATTTTAAGTTTAAAACATCAAAATTATAGAAAAGCTAAGAAAAAAATATGACTTCAAAGTTAAAAATAAAAAAGCAATAAGAGATACGTAATTGTTGGTATGTGAATATATATAATAGGTTAAAGATTGCTCCTAATAAAGTTAGAAGTGATCAAATTAGTTGGAAAAAGAGGATATAGATTACTCGCATGCCTTTGTCGTCTAAAAAGAGTGAATATATATAATAACACTTGAATATATTTACACTTGAATATATTTGCTTTTGGTCACACCGAAAAGAAGGAAAAAAAAAATTAAAGAAAAGGAAATTAAGAAGATTGTGTAACTGCCTTTTTCGGCTGACATATTTCCTATAGATATTTACCAAAAAAGGAAAGAGGAAAGAATAAAGGGTTACTTCAAAAAAAAAAAAAAAAAAAAAACAACAAAAGAAAAGAAAGAAAGAAAAGAAGGATGGAGAAATTACTTGTTTGCGAACTGGACAACCAGTGGCCATGGTGCAACGATAGTAAGCTCGAGGACATGGGTTTCCTTTTGCCATTTTCTGCCCATACTTTCTCCATTGGCACCCATCAGATAACTACATATATGGAGATTTTAGTAAATTATACGAATCATACGTACAATTGACATATGTATTAAAAGTGTATAATATTAACTTGAAATATGTTCAACAATGTACATGATAAACATGTTCTCTCGCTATACATATGTGTGTGTGTGTATACACACACACACACACACCCAAATTCACATTCTTTGTCTAACTTTCTTAATTTTTCTTAATTAGTTTGGATAAATAATAAATCTATGTATCTGCATATATTGTTAGATTATGAATTTGTCCCACATCATTAAGTTACTGGACTAGACCATTTACCATACTTGTATATATAATGATCAGCATAACTATTTATACTCAAATTGCACCCCAACAAATAAAGCAAAACATACATGCATCTCTAATTTGCATGAATGCCTCTTTAGTTATTGTGTCCTTAATTTGTTCTCATATGACTTTTAAGTCAAATTAGTTAATTTTTAATTAAGTAAGATTTATAATTTTGTCTCAATTAAGTTAATTAGAACTGGATTAATATTATAGATGTGTGTTCCATTGCTTACCATCGAAGCTTCAGATCTTGCACGAACCGATACACGCGCTTTTCTAATCATGGACATGGTTTCAGCTGAGGAAGTTGCTTGGTCTTGATCATGATATCTAGAATTACCAAATCTAGCAACTTTATTAGGGACCCATCTAGAACCTGGACTTGCACCAGCACCAAGTTGTTCTTGATCTGTACCTTCTTCTCGATCATCATGACGATGATGAGCTGATAATTCCTTGCTAAAATCAGCAGAATTAATAATATTACTCTTGCACTCTAATATTGACTCCACTATCTCATTTTGTTGATGATTAGACGATCTAGAATTACGGTTTTGTGACCTTCCTTGATCCAAAGAAGATTGCGAAACTTCGTAGTCTTTCTCTCCGGTGATCTGAGGTTCGCCTATGTCCATGAATTGTCTAGCTTTTGTGACGATTAAACTTTTCTGATTCTCTTCCAGAAGTCTACTCATCATCTAAAACAAGCACATAAAAGTGTTTGATATATCAAAAAACAAAAAAACCCTAGCTAAGCAAAATTATTAAAAGATAATTAATAATTAAATAATAATTACCTTGTTTCTCTCTTCCGCGGTTTCAGAGTTTTGGCTGTTTTGCTTTTGCATCAGTGATGCCACATGCATATTAAGGATCTGATAATCGTTGTTAACCTGACTAAGCAAACCTCTTAAACGTTGATTTTCATTGTTCATTCGGCCCAATTCTGCCTGCAGAACTGCCAGCTGCACCAACACACACACACACACAAATAATATGTGTATATATATATATATATATATATATATATATGTTAAAGTTACATGACCAATATTATGATCACTTCCATAATCATGTTAAGCTTTAAAAAAAAAAAAAAACAATAAATTAAACCAATAATACTAGAACAAGATCATAGTAAATTAAAACATAGTCTTTATAATTGAATTATTTACCTCATTCAGAGCTGGTTTCTTATTATCCTCCAAATTATTTCCTGAAGAGCCTTCGTCCACACTTGATTTTTCGCTACTAGTGTTGGTTGTAAGAAGACACAAGCCAGTCTACAAGAGGTACAAAATGGAAAAGAAAATTAAAACCTTGTATATTCTACATATATATTATATATTATATATATATATATGTACAAAATTGATCGTGAAAGGAAAGCTCAAAATTAAAATACATATTGCATACATTCACGTCAAGTTGCATCTCTTGGAGCACCCCATGATCTCGTTCACTTCGATCTTGATCTTCAACCTTATCATCATCGTCACCACCATCAACAATATGGCCATGAGATGTTGCTTTGACCAGATGATCAACAGTCTTATTCGCGAAAAAGTCCAATTCTCCGACGACCCTTTTCCGGCCGTCGACGCCTCTGATTACCGGAGAACCGAGCTGATCTAATTCCCTAGTGGGGTCCATATCTAGGAAGAAAAAGTTTGGAAGTCTTCTTCTTCTTCTTTAGGGAGCTAAAGGTTGCTCCCTTTACTTGTAGATTTTTTTTTTTTAAGAAGAAGAAGAAAAAGGTCAGAGAAAAAGAGAGAATAATTAAAGAAAGGCTTAGGAGGATATGTATGAGAGAGTGAAGTTTTTTGAAGTCTTATTTCCAAATGGGTGCAATGGACTCGGCAACAAAAAGGGTTTGGACTAAGACCAACATCATATGTGAAATGTGTGATCTTGGAGAATAAATATGGTGGAGATTGCAAGAGTGAGGTAAGATGGTGCGTCAAGTCCACGCCACGTGGCAAACATCGCAAGGAGAGAGAAAGAGTCTTTAGAGAGAGAAGACTAGATCAGGAAAGTCTTCAGGCTCGACTGTTATCATAGTTTTATTAATATTGTTATACTTTTTATTATTATTATTTTGTGTAACTTAATTTTGGCCACAATTAAGAAAGTGAAATGGTTAAGGATTAAATTTCTTAACCGTTGGATCATGAAGACTCACTAGTGTGTTGGTTCCAGGTTTGAAGAAGAGATCAGATATGTTTAAAAAATAAAATAAAAAATAAAAAATGAAAACCTCCATAGAAATCTAATCACCACATGATATTATTTTATTTAGACGGTTATTCATGATCAATATAATATTCCACATTTTTAATCTTTCTTAACAAGAAAGAAAGAAGAACAAAAAATATAAGTAATTAAAGAAAACAAAGATACAAATTTCGTCTAATTAGCATGTAATGTAGTTATATTTTTGAGAAATTAGTAAGAAATAGTTAAGAATATGATCATAAGAAAGATCAGCTATGAACATCATATTCAAGTAAACAAATGAAACGGATTTAATGTAATTGACGTCAGAAAAATTTAGTCAATAAATAAATTTAGAGGCTTCTACAGTAGGGAATGAAAAAATTACCCTACTAATAGGAATCTGTTTAAACCGTCTTACATTTGTCAAGTTTTGTTAATTTTTTGTTTTTTGTTTTTTTCCATATAATTTCAGTCAAATCTAATGTTCAGTACCCTTATCTTAAAAATCTCCTATAAATTTCATTTTAACTTTGTCCAATAAAATACATTATAATTATATAGCTAAAATTGATTAATTCCCTCTATACTACTCAAGAATCAAGATGGTAAAAAATATTATTTATGATACTCCATTTAAAAATAAAGAATTGTCATTCAATTAATAAATAAAAAATAAAAATTTACAATAACACTTAATTATTTAAAATGATATAAATAATATGCCTACACAAAACTATGACAAACTATATATTTTTCTCATTTATCTCTTCCTAAACCAATTTTTTTCCCCTTAAATTCGTGGTTTGTTGAACATCATCTTTATGCAATAATTATAGTCATGCAATCTTTTCTCCATTTTTACCAAATTTTATGAGATGTGAGAGAGAGAGAGAGAGAGAGAGAAAGAGAGAGAGAGAGTCAAAGAACAAGAGTTTGACCGGTTCCAAGAATGAAGAATGCATCAAACCGATTGGCCCGGCGCATTACATGTGAAGGGCGAGAAAAGCAGAGTCAATGATATTGACGGCTGGCCTCCCTTACGGCTACTTCCGTGGGTCCCACTTGTTGTTTCTTTGACCGTCCACGTTTTTAGATCTCTGAAATCACATCTAATTTCTCTTTTCTCCCTCCCGAATTTTCGTAATTACCACGTAACTAACCAAAATAATATTTATAATGGATCGTTGGCTAAATAGTACCCTAGTATTAGTTATTCTTTTTTTTGTTTTTTTTTTCTATATATGCGTTTCTTTTTTGCTATTTTTTTTTTCTATATATGGTACTTTTTTTTTTTACCTCTTTTTACTTTAGATATTTGTATATGTATATTGTCACTTTTCAATCAAAATAAATGGGAAGAAAAGAAAATTAAAGAATTCCTAACCTTTCATTATATATCATACAAGATAAAAACCTGTTTTAGTAAATACATTTATTTGTAAAATATGTTTATTATTAAATTATCCAAATATACAACAGTTACGTGTCAGCCATTTTTTTCTTTTAATTTTTCCTTTTATATGTGTTAGTTACAATCTCTCTCTCTCTCTCGTTATAATTATTAATTATCATATCAAGTAGACAAAGTATAAAAACATTAAAATCACCTCCTTCAAGGTCAAAAACTACAAAAAGGACGTAACTTATGCTCACATTATATCTTATCTTGTAGTCACGATCTTGACATATTTTCTCACTTTTCCATCTATCTATCTTTGGTGCCCCTTTAAATTAATGTTCAATATCACGGAAAAGTAAAACTTGCATGAAATCTTTATCGCCACGTCTAACCATATTATCATGTCGTTTCTGTGCAATTTTAGATCCATTTGCACCCCAACAAAGTAAAAGCTACAATTCGTAGGCTTGAGCCTTGACTACCCACTTTATGAAACCAGAATGTGTACATGCATACGCTACCATTGATGCAACGTTTTATTTGGAAAAATATATATATTCCAAGAGAAATATGTCATCACATTAGAAAACAGATGTTACATGTTTTAAAGATAAAAAAAAAATGTTATACGGGTCATAATTTAGAGAGAATTTTTATAATTCGTCATTTTTTATATGGTTGGGAGATTTTAAACGAGGCATGTTTATAGCTCCCAAAGAGAAAGTTTAGGCTCAATCTTCTGGACTTAGCTTTGGACTTTTCGTCTTTTTGTTTTGGTTTAGCTTTCGCCAGTCGTTTTGGAGTTTTTTGGGTTGTTATAATTATCTCCCTTTGATTTTTTTAACATTTTGCATTTTTCTTTTATTTAATAATTAATATGGAATTAGCAGGATTTTGATATAACATACAATTAATTAGTGGGTGCCAACTGAATTGAGATGTGCCAATTATCTCTGCAGTTAATTAATTCTTCTTTTAGTTTATTTGGAAAAAAAAAATTGAGAGAATTGTGTCATCATGTAAGCGGGACCGTACATGACTAAATTAATGGCTGCCCTCGTGAAGTTTACAATATGACCAACAATATTCAATTGTTATTAGGATTGCATTTAATTTGTTGTTCTTTTTTGAGAGATGATTTAATCTAATTTAATTCCATCTAGCTTATAAGCACATAAACTAATGGGTGAAATAGTAGACACATGGTAAAATATTTAAGTTCACGCAGGCGGTAGTTTTTAGTCTATCTTCATAGCCTTAATTTTTGAATGCATAGTTAGAATGTGAATGAATTTTTGAGTGTGATCGGTTCTCATCTCTATTGGTTTATTTTATATATATATATATATATATATGTATACTTATATAATGTAAGGTATTTTTAGTCTTTTTTTCTTTTTGTTTCTATTCTAAAAATATTCTTATGTCATTGATTAGCTTATAAAGGATAAAATAACCTGATCAAGTACAAAATCATATGAGATGATTTCACATATATACTTGTAATTCTATCCTCAAGTGACTATAAGTATATCTAACTTTAAACCTAAGTTACCCCTCTAGATTTAGAAGTAGATCACACATACATTTCTTACTGTGACCTAGATGGGATGCACCCACACGGGAATATTGTTACACCAACAGATGTTGGAAATAGGTGTACGTACCATATTTGAGGCATATACATGGCAATCAATTAATGAAATAATTATACAAAATGATCACTTTTAGGTTTCTAATTGAAAATATGTCTCTAATTTGACAATAGTATTATCAATATATATCTAATAATGGACACAAAGGGTAGAATATTTAGGCTCACTCAGGCTAATTAGGTAGTTTTGAGTCATCTTAATAGCGATAATTTTTATGCTTGCTAAATAGAAATTCTTAAGTATTGAAATTCTAATTGAGTCTATCGACGGTCATATATATAATGATCTTAATCTTGAGTTTTTAGCAGACTCCTATTTATAGATTTGTGTCTTTTGATTTACTCAGTACGGATTCTGATATCCTGAATCCTATTCTTTATATTTTGGAGACATGATGAAGTAGGTAGCCGGAAATGTTATTATACGAGATGAAATCCATTCCTTCTTGAGAAAAAAGTGATTGGTACTTTGATTAGTTAGAGCGCTCTGGTTCATGAATGTGTTTTATGAATCGCTGTCCATTAGAGAATCGATGGTACTCAAGAAGAAAGATGTAATTCGAGAGGTTAACGGATTTTACCTAACTCTAATTATGAATTATTTATAGAGGATTGATCTATATGCAGTGACTATATTAGATGGACACTTCACAATTTAGAAATAATTTATGTCTATAATTACGAGAGTGTAATTCCAAGTTTATAGTGGAGTAACTATTAGAATTAATAGAATTAATTAGTTAATTAGAGTGTTTAATTAATTATTAATTTTATTATAGCTCAAAATTATAGATTTATTAGTCCCCGCGTCGTCCTAATAATTTACAAGACACAAGGGCAAAATGAGAATTTTAGAATTACGGAATTCTAAAAATTAAACACTCAAAAATAATTAATTGAGAATTAATTATAAATTAAATAATGTGATTATTTAAATTCAAATTTGAATTTTAGATCACTTATGTGAAGGTGTTCACATAGTGTGAAGACACAATGTGAACACATAGTGTGAACACACAGTATGAACACAATTTTAAATTTATCCTTTTAAATTTATTTGATAAGTTGTTCAATTTAGAATTCAAATAAATTTAAGTTTTACTTAAATTGGAATTTGAATTTGAGTTAAAATTGGACTATAGGATAAATGATGATTTTCTCTTCCGTCCCTATCTGTATTTGGTGCCACACAAGGATAAATCCCTCAATAGGTGGCCGGCCATAATGGATAAAATAGAAGAGGAGATTTTGTTCTAAATTCAAATAGGAGATAATTAACAAGCTTTTTCTTAGAGATAAAGATTGGATTCATTCTAGAAGTTTGACTTTTACTCTATAAATAAGATAATAATAGAAAATTGTGTAAATTGTGGGACACAATTTTTGCCCTAATTTTAAGAGTGTGGCCGAATTCTCTAATATAGTGAGAGAAAAATTTTTCTCCAACAATTTCACATTATGCATGCGTTGGTGTTTGTGAAAATTCGAGTGTTTATTCGAACCCGTTTTGTCTTAGGTGTGACCACACACACGTGTTCGTAGATTCTAAGAATTGACGTGGAAGACATTGATTTTCTAAACACAAAACTTTGGAGCAAGGATTGTTCATGGTCAATGAATTGTGTCATCATATATGCGGGACCGTACATGACTAAATTAGTGGCTGCCCTCGTGAAGTTTACATGACCAACAATATTCAATTGTTATTAGGATTGCATATAATTTGTTGTTCTTTTTTTAGAGATGATTTGATCTAATTTAATTCCATCTAGCTTATAAGCACATAAACTAATGGGTGAAATAGTAGACACATGGTAAAATATTTAAGTTCACGCGGGCGGTAGTTTTGAGTCTATCTTCATAGAGTTAATTTTTATGCTTGCTAAATAGACATGTATGTAATATTCTTTAGAGTGCATAGTTAGAATGTGAATGAATTTTTGAATGTGATCGGTTCTCATCTCTATTCATCTCTATTGGTTTATTAATATATATATATATATATATATATATGTATACTTATGTAATTTAGAGTGTTTTTACTATTTTTTCTTTTTTTCTTTTTTTTTCTCTTTTAAGAATATTCTTATGTCATTGGTTTGCTTATAAAAAGTAAAATAATCTGATCAAGTCCCACACGTTTAAATATACAAAATCATATGAGATGATTTCACATATATGCTTGTAATTCTATCCTCAAGTGACTATAAGTATATCTAACTTTAACCCTAAGTTACCCCTCTAGATTTAGAAGTAGATCACACATACATTTCTCACTGTGACCTAGATGGGATGCATCCACAAGGGAATTGGACACAAGGCTTTCAATTGTTACCCCAACAGATGTTGGAAATAGGTGTACGTACCATATTTGAGGCATATATATGGCAGTCAATTAATGAAATAATTATACAAAATGATCACTTTTAGGTTTCTAATTGAAAATATGTCTCTAATTTGACAATAGTATTATCAATATAAATCTAATAATGGACACAAAGGGTAGAATATTTAGGCTCACTCGGACTAATTAGGTAGTTTTGAGTCATTTTTATAGGGCCATTTTTTATGCTTGCTAAATAGACATGTATGTAATATTTTTAAGAGTGGTAACGTAGTTATAATGTGATTAAAATTCTGTGATGTGATCAGTTCTCGTCTCTATTCGTTTATTTTTTTTAAAAAAAAACATGTATACTTATGTGATGTAAAGTATTTTTACTCTTTTTTCTTTTTTTTCTGTTTTTTTTTTCTCTATTCCAAGAGTATTCTTTAGGTCATTGATTAGCTTATAAAGAATAAAATAAACTCAAGTCTCACATCGTTTATAAGTATACAAAATCATATTGAGATGATTTCACATGTATGCTTAGCCTCATAAGAAATATATTTTCGAATTCCATAAAGATAAAGTTTATGTCAAACGAATATAAGTATATTCAACTTTAATCACGAGTTACTTCTTTAGATTCTAGAAGCAGATCAGGCATACACGTACCCATAGGGAAACTGGACACAAGGCTTTCAATTCTTACCAACATATGTTGGACTTATGTGTCCATTTCATAATTGAGGCATACATATGATAATCAATCAATGAAATGATTATACAAAATAATCACTTTTAGTTTCTAATTGAAATATTCCCAAAATTTGACAATATTATCAACATATATCTATTTTATGTTTATTTGAGATAATATCATTCTGAATGTACTCTTTTTTTTATGTGAATATGAATTTGTATAACTGATTTTAAAAATGATTGGGAAAATATAAAATGGTAATTATTACATGTCATTTTATAGATAGAAATAATAACAATTTTTGGACTTTTTTTTTTCATCGGTGCATAATGGACACATATACAATTACTCTTAATTAATGTAAAAAAAAAAAAAAAAAAAGCCAAGCCTTGGTCATGTTACATGATGCATAACACGGGCAATTACTTGTATATCCTAGCGTATTAGGCGTTCTGTACACCAGTGTATATATAAATGTGTGTATTATAAACCTCAGCTTTGAAAAGAGGACAAATATAAAAACGTATTTACACTATTTATTTTGTTTGAGAATCTTTATTAACTTACACATTGTCTATTAAGTAATAAATCGTACCTCAGAGTTTAGACTTATGAGTTGAGTTGTGTATGTGAAAGAAAAATATTACAGTAAAAAAATTAAATTTAAATTTTTATGAGAGAAAATATTATAATAATATAACTTCAGTCATAAAATGACCATTAATTCAATCAAACTAACACTCAAAATGTTAAAGTATGCTCAATGCATGATTCCGAATGCATTTCCACCTTTTCTTTTTTGTTTTATTATCTTACAAATTTTTTGTGCAAGAGAAAAGTATTCCCACTACGAAAAAGCCCCCGTTTAGTTCACTTATTCGAATTTTATTCATTTAAACTTTTTGATTCGTATAGAAAAATTTGAACAATATGGTTTAAATTGTAGTTCAAATTGACGTGTTTGCATGTGCTATTAAGATTTTAATTTGAATAGGAAAATTTTCAAATTTGTGTTTTGTAGGTGTAAAAAGCAAGGAGAGTGAGCACATTTTTACTGCTTAAAAATGGTTTGAACAGTTAAACTTAAAGGGAGCTAAACTTTTAAGTTGAATAGTTAAACTCAGTTCAAACACGGAATATCATTCAGACTGTGTGCTTACTAAACGCGAGTTCAAACTGTGTTAGCACTATTTGAATTGAGTTGAACTGAGCTAAACCAATGAACAAACATGATAATAATTTCACCTGGAGTATTAATTCTTCAACCTATCAGGACAATGTAAACTGCACTTTGTAAAAGTTTGTATTTCTAGCTTGAGTATTCAGTCATCTACTACTTTAGAATATCATCTAATAGGAATAATGATAACAATAATACATAACAACGTTTTAATTATTGTATATGTATATTATATTCACACACACAAGCGCACAATTTAAAAAAAAAAAAGTTTATGTATCCTAAATGTTATTGGACACATTTTCTCCTGTATGTTTTTCTTCCATCTCAAGGCCTTTTCGTATCTGACTTAAGACTTTGATAAAGTCAACAAATGGGCAATCTCTCTTTCAGAAGGGAAAAAAATAAAGGAAAACAACAACCAAATTCAACTATATTATACTTGTCAACTACTAAAATTGCATAAATAAAACATTAATAAAAACTATACTTCATTGCAAGGAGTGATACTTTGACTAATTTTATCATTATTATCATCCAAACCATTAATTTCCCTCTCAAACAACCTTGCTTGCTAACTATAAATAAATAAATAAATAATGCCCCCTTAATGAGGCCGTGTTGACATAACATTTTCCATTTAAGTGGCAACTTCCATATAAATAAATAAATAAGTGTTTGAGACGTATCATCAAAACTTATCGAATGTGTACCTAATCATTTGTGGAACCTCATGCCGTGAGATTCATTTTTTTATTAATATTTAGTGTTTAGCATCATCGGTACTCTCGTATTGTTCATATATAGATATACAGTGTTTTAATATAGGTTTCTGAGACTAGAGAGGAATCAATATGAGAAGGGAAGTATTTAATCAGGAGCGTGCGGAGGGGGATAATTAAATTAGTTAGGTCTAAATGAAGTAAGATATTTTTGAAGACCTTTTAGCTGGAAAAAAGTATGAAAAGTAGTTTAATAATACAGCATGGAAGAGGACCAAAAGAACATTCAAGAAAGGCAGTCTCATTAATTACCCTTTTAGTGGGGAAATTAGTGAATAAGCTATTAATGGATCGTTGGCTAAATAGTACCCTGTAAGATATGGAGGTACAAAATGATTAAATCACCAAAAGTAAAATTTATTGTATATTGTTTTCTTTAATTGAGCAAATACATATGAGATTGATCCAAAAGTACATATATGAGTGTCGTTTTAATGGTTACTCTAATATATATTTATTAATTAGTGGATATTATCATTTTAACTGTAAGATATTAATCTGATAGATGTAATTAATTAAATAGTTGAAGAAAAATGTTTGATAATTAATGAGATTAAATTCTTATCACGACACATCATTAAATTAATTATTGAGTAGGTAACCAAAATAAAAACTAATTAACTATTGAAAACTCATCCCTATAATAGCTAGTTTCCTTGATAAATTAAAACACAATATTGGTCAATGACAATCTAGCATTTTGGCAGTGCTCGTATTTTGTCCTAATTTGACTATCAAAGATTATTAGGTAGGAGGTTCTAGTTATATTAGTCGTTATTTTTAGTTGCATTGTTATTTATCAATTTAGTTTTAATTTTGTTATTAGTTTATTTTTATTTATCTATTATATCGTTTGTCGACGTATTTTGTTATTATTTATATATGTGAGCGCTAAATAACCACATTAACTATTATTATAGTTGTTGAGAATGGTGTCCCAGAAGCATGAGCTGTATTATTAGGATATTTATTATTTATTTGATAAAAGAGTTTATTCATCATTTTATGTGTATATATTTGTGAATATTTTATGAATATTAAATAAAAATTCCGTGATTATTTATATGACCTTAAACATTATATATAAGTGTTATATGCGAGAGGATAATGTTTAAAGATAATAATCAAAAAGTGATCAAGTTCGTAATAAATTTAATTAAAGTTCAGAATCTTTAATTAAAATATTACTAATGCATGTTATTCCCATTTAGAATGGAATGATGTTATCCGCACTGTTAATACAGTGAGATATTGAATGAGTATATTATACATAATAAGATTATGTGGAGCAAGGACATAGACTAAATATGAATTTCTGATAAATTTTTGTTAAGTATAGAAATTATAATTGAGTCTACCGATGGTCATATATAGAATGGTATTAATCCTGAGTTCTTAGCATACTCATATTTATGGATTTGTATCTTTTGATTTACTCGGTACGGATTCTGAGATCATGAATCCTATTATTTATATTTTGGAGACATGATGAAGTAGGTAGCTGGGAATGTTATTATACGAGATGGAATCCATTCCTTCTTGAGAAAGAATCGGATAAATTCTCTTGAGTGTTAATTTGGTACTTGGATTAGTTAGAGCGCTCTGGTTCATGAATGTGTTTTATGAATTGCTGTCCATTAGAGAATCGATGGTACTCAAGGATAAAGATGTAATTAGAGAGGTTAACGGATTTTACCTAGCTCTAATTATGAATTATTTATAGAGGATTGATCTATATGCAGTGACTATATTAGATGGACACTTCACAATTTAAAAATAATTTATGTCTATAATTATGAGAGTGCAATTCTAAGTTTATAGTAGAGTAACTATTAGAATTAATATAATTAATTAATTAATTAATTAAAGTGTTTAATTAACTATTAATTTTATTGGAGCTCAAAATTATAGGTTCATTAGTCCCCGCATCGTCCTAATAACTTACAAGATACAAGGGCAAAAATGGGAATTTTAGAATTACGGAATTCTAAAAATTAAACACTCGAAAATAATTAATTGAAAATTAATTATAAATTAAATAATGTGATTATTTAAATTTAAATTTGAATTTTAGATCACTTATGTGAAGGTGTTCACATAGTGTGAACACATAATGTGAACACACAGTGTGAACACAATTTTAAATTTATCATTTTAAACTTCTTTGATAAGTTGTTCAATTTAAAATTCAAATAAATTTAAGTTTGATTTAAATTAGAATTTGAATTTGAGTCAAAATTGGACTGTAGGATAAAAGATGATTTTCTCTTCCTTCCCTATCTGTATTTGGCGCCACACAAGGATAAACACGTCTTTGTGGATTCTAAGAATTGACGTGGAAGACATTGGTTTTCTAAACACAAATTAAGCTTTGGAGCAAGGATTGTTCGTGGTCAAGGAACTCAAGTTATCTTCCTAATCGGCCGCTAGGTATAATTCCTAATTGAGTTTTTATTAAATAAATTAATGTGATTAATTTATTCATGTATAAATTAATATAATCTATAAAATATGTCAAAAGTTTTATGAAAATTTTTTATATACACGATCCGCTAGTCTCACACTTTCGCATCCTAATTCGATTTGTAAACCAACAATAGTAACATTTAAATATTAAGATATGATTGTTCTCACCAATTAGAGATTTTTCCTTTTAAGATTAAGTCACGTTCAGATTGGACTGGTAAAATTCCATCATCTTCATTCCGTTGTATCATTTCCTACACACACAAAAAAGGAATAAACAAAATACTTAGGCCTCGTTCACTTCGCGAATTCGAGTTTTTAATTCGAGTTGAGATGTGACATTTTCTGAGAGCTTTTCACTGTATTAGAAAAAGTTAGATGTGACATTTTCTGAGAGCTTTTTACTGTAGAAACCTAAAACTGAAAACTCGAATCGGTGAAATGAACGAGCCCTTAATATGTGATTATAATATAACAAAGATAATTATTCAAGAAAGATCAACGAAAAGAAAACACAGTAGTTTGTTTTTCTTTATTCCAAGTCTTAATTATAGCTGCATTAAAAGATATAATTACCACGTGTCCCTACATCTGTAGAAGCTAGTTTCTCATTTGAGCTGTACCAACAATATTTTCAAAGACATCTAGCTTACAAAAGGTTTTAGAAAAGAGAGCTGATGATCACAAAATTCAAACATATTTCCTTTTCACTTCTTTTTCTTCTTCACCAACCAGATTGTCAACAGAAATAACTGGCGTTAATTATTTCTGCTGATATTTACCTTACTAAAAATACTGTATTCCTCGTGTCTTATTCTTAAGACATCAAACATAATTACTACAACGTGTGAAAACTGTGATTTTAGTCTAAAGATGTCGGCGATGTCAGGGGGTAAAATTAAGTTTTTTCCCTCATAATTATTTGACTATTACTTGGCAGAAATAGTATATATGACTTATTATTTGCTATAATAATTAAACGTGACAATATATATAAAAGGGAAAAAAATTTCTGCTAGAAAATCCTAGTAAATACTGTACTATTAATTATTTTATTAAAATCAATGACTATTATAAGTACTATCATTCTGCTCGACGCAATTTTATATGCCTTGTATAATAACTCTATTGTCAATACCACTTAAAATGTCTATCTCCATATATACACAAGTAAACTATTAATCTCTCATTCAATTGTATGTAAAGTTGAGTCTCCACTTCACAGGAAAAAAAAAAAAAAACACTATTTTCTTTTCTTGAATCAAAATAAGTCACAGATCACTATTGTAATCTTTTATGAAATGAAAAAGAAAATAATTACATCAGATTTGAGAAACAACAAAGAAAAATCATCAACCCTTGAACTTGTATATTGTAAAAGCCAAAAGTGTCTAAACTAAGCTCACAAAGAACAAAGCTTGGAGCATTATGCCACCAAGTATAACATCCAGAAAATTATACAAAAATTATCCAAACAATCAGCAGCTGCCTGTATTAGCCTCTCTGAAAGAATGAGAAATAACAAAATCCATAGAGTAACATCATTAAGAACATCAATTTAAGTATTCCGAAGAGATCAATGAACTTTGGAACAATTTCACCGAAAAAGATGGACTGCACAAGCAGAAATAATTCCTTTGCCTTTTGAATCTCTACATATCCTGCGTTCAATATAATGAATTACTATCCACATACTAGACAACAATAATTTTACTTTTTTTTTGGAAAATAATGTATGCAATTAGAAGAACAAGTCAAAACAAAATGAATGAAAGGTTTATAGCGCATGTATATATATGTGTGTGTATCAATTGTTTTTATTTTTCGTTTTTTGAATTTAGTCATATTATCCTTGCTGTATTTTTCCAAGTTATTTTCCTTCTTTTTAAAATGAGTTACTGTCTTTTCTTGTCATCACGTTTAGGGGGTTTGTTTTTAATATGTTTTATTTCTAATTTGTTTTTCTGCTATTGTCGTTTTTTAAATTTGTTGTCGCTTCGTATGCTTAAATGCTATTCTAATCGACGTTCTTCTGATTGTTTAGTTGCTCGAAAATATTTACGTCGTTTATAAAGTTACTTTCGTTTTCGTTTGTCGTCGTTTCAAAGTAATTATTGTTCTTTTAGCGATTTTATCGTTTCTTTATATATGTTGTCGTTTTTTCGCTTGTCATTTACCTGACAAAACTATAGATAAGAGTGTCCTCTCTCTTTCTAGTGCCAGATAGTCTCCCATAGCCTTATGCCGTGGATGGCAGATTCTTTTTGTTTTTTTTAATGAACTTGATAGTGGGGGGTTCGAACTCATCACTTTATAATGGAGTCAAGTGTAGAATTATTATTAGGCTGTGTCTGCAATCACATAAATAAAAGATTCCCGATATATATTTATATTAAAAATTCAGAAAGTGAAAAAAAAAGTTATGCTTCAAATCTTGAATCCGTCATGTTCAAGTAATGTCATTCTAAAGAGTCTAAAAGTGACGTCTCAAACTTGAATGCTAAATGCTAAAGAATCCGTAATGGAATTGGAGTAGGACTCTTATGTTGACACTTTATTATTAGTTTTAAATGCTCTCGTACCACCAAAAAGGAAAAAACAAAAAACAAAAAACAAAAACAGAAAAGAAACAAAAAAGGAATCGATTGTTATTTGTTTCCAATCATGATTAGAAAAACACCAATCATATACGATTTTGCAGTTTTTAATCTAATAATATTATAAAGAGATATGGTTGGACTTGTACAAGGACTAGGATTACTCTCCACTGTGTATATATATGTGTGTGTGCATGTGCTGCTTTGTTCTCTCACAATCAGTGTCTGCTTCATTCTCTGTTTCTCTCATCAGTTTGATCACTCTAATAAAGTGTTTCCGAGATCATCGTGACAAAGATTTTCATCATGACGTCTCTCTTGTTTCTCACTCTTGCCCTCTTATCCTTCTCTTCAACCATATTCTCACAACCATGCATGACCAACCGATTTCCAAACCAAAAAACCTTTGCAGCTTGTGATGATCTTCCGGTTCTGGACTCGACCCTCCACTGGAACTACATTCCTTCATCGGGAAAAGTCGAAATCGCCTATCGAAAATCGGGTTTGAGCGGTTCGAGATCGTCGTGGATCGGGTGGGCCATAAACCCTACTTCAACAGGCATGGTCGGTTCGCAGGCTCTGATAGCTCTTCAACGTTCCGATGGGAGAGTTTCGGCCTACACTTCTCCCTTAACGAGCTACGGGACTCAGCTTCAAGAGGGTAATCTCAGTTTATCTGTTTTTGATATCTCCGCCTCTTATGAAAACGATGAGATGTTCATCTTTGCGACTCTACAACTGCCTTACAATGCCACTGTGGTAAACCAAGTTTGGCAAGAAGGAAAAGTTTCCGGGGATGTTCCGGCGATGCATGAACTGTCCGGTCCTAATCTCTGGTCGTTCGGAACCATCGACTTTCTCTCGGGAAAAGTGGAAGAAAGCAAAAGAGATTCTAGGGCTACAATGAAGAATGTTCATGGAATAATCAACGCCGTCAGTTGGGGTTTCCTCATGCCTCTTGGTGCCATAATAGCTAGGCATGTTAAGGTTTTTGAAGCGGCAGATCCGGCTTGGTTTTATCTTCATGTGACGTGTCAGTTTTCGGGTTATCTCGTCGGAGTAGTCGGATGGGGAACAGGGCTTTGGCTCGGCGCTAAATCTGCAGGGATTGAGTACAGTGGCCACAGATGTATTGGCAGAACTATTTTTGCCCTCGCAACGATTCAAGCATTGGTTGGTGGTTTCTTGAGGCCTAAGAAAGAACATGAATACAGGGTGTTTTGGAATGTGTTTCACTATGCTTTTGGGTATGCCACAATTGGTCTTGGCGTCTTTAACGTGTACAAAGGATTGGATATATTGGAGCCAGGAAAATTTTGGAGAGACGCTTATACTGGGATTATTGTGTCGTTGGGTTGTGTTGCTGTCGTTTTGGAAGCTTTCACTTGGTATGTCGTTTTGAGGAGGAAAAGTCAAAGCTCAGAAAAGAATTTGGAGCAGCAAACTAGTGGATCAACAGTTGTCTCGCCAGAGGAATCAGTCTGAAGAAGAAAAGTATTATTGCTGCTGATTATCTTTGAAGATAATCTGATGATGCTCATAGAAGTTCTTTATTTTTTTAGTTTTTAGTTATTTCTTCATTTCTTGCTGGACATTTGACTCATTTGACCAGCATGAATTGTATGCTGGATTTTTGTTACTCGTGTATTCAGATGTTTTATTCATTACGTTAAATGAAATTTTTGGGTTGATATTTTATCCTTCTTTGTCAAATGTCTATTTTGCTCCCATATATAAGAAATATGCACATGTAAATCGATATTCACCCTTGGTGAAAATAATTTATTTTGTTAAATAGTAATTCAAAGTTTTTTCTTTTTTAACAACTTTTTTTTGAAGGTAATTGTAAATCAATTACCTTGAGGCTCCCTTAGGCTCCGCTCCGTTTTACCTTGACTCTGTGTGGAAAACAAGGTAATTGTGAATCATGATTCAAAATAAGAAACAAACATCTCCGTAATTTGGCAACAATCTTATTTTCCAATTCTACTCTGTTATATAAAATAGTAATTAGTAAGATTTTTTACATCCCTACGTCCGTTCACCAATCAGATAAATGTATTATATAATATCGTTTTGACATTCTCTCAACAAAATTAAACCGCATATCAGATTTTCGAAATTAGAACAGTATAGGAACGGAAAAAAAGAGCTCTTTACGCATTAACATAAATGATGGAAATCGTGACAATTGTCACTACAATAGTTGTGAAAAACAATACTAATAGTAATAAAAAGTAGCCCTCCAACTATTACAAGGTTGCCATCAACATGGCACGGATTTTGGCCCTTAAATCATCAGAGACCTCCGTGGTTTCAGAGGGCTGGGATGGAGCGGTTTCTTGTCGATGCGACTTTAATAAATCTACAGAGGCTTCCCTACTAGCTCCTTCACTTTCATTTGCTTTCGATTGATCAGACTTTGCACAGATTTCTCCCTCTTCTAATTCCACTTCTCTTTCGGAATGATGTTTCCTATGTTTAATGGATCTGCTCCGGTGCTGACCCTCATCATCAGAGGAGCCACCGTGTTTGCGTCTGCGTCGAGTACGCCGATGTTCGTCATCTGAGGAGTCCACATGTCTATGGTGGCGTCGAGAACCACAATGCTCATCATCATCAAAGCTATGATGCTTTCGCCTTTTCCTAAAGGATTGATGCTCACTGTCATCAGAGGAGCTGTTGTGCTTATGACGACGCTGAGAGTGCTGATCCTCGTCATCAGAGTACTCATCTCTGTCATGCTTATGACGGTGTTGAGAGTCTATGTCCTTGGAAGAGTGTCTTTTCCTGTGTTTATGCCTGTCCCTACTGTGGCTTGACAATCGATGAGACCTATGCTTCTTCCTTGAGTCCTTGTGGTCCCTTTCATCTTCTTCATCCTTCAGTTCTTCTTCTTCCTCCTCATCATCTCTTTTAGTTCTTGACCTGTAAATCCTCTTTGATCTTCGCTCATTGCAATTGTCGACGAGAGTTATCTTTTTAGACTTCTCGATCTTGTGCAGAGTGTCAACATCTGCCGGAACCAAACTCCCCTCCCTCTCCTTTCCAGCAGGATGCACAACCTCATTGCCTGAGGAGGAAATGCCAGATCCAGCTGGCTCAACTGATAAGCTGCGCAATGGATCCGGTTTTAAAGGTGCGGCCCCACTTTTTACCATGGCTGCAAACATCTTTGCCCGTTTCAATCTCTCAGCCTTCAGCTTCTGTTCTCGGGTCAAGGATGCTTCAGATGAATCAGCCTCATTAGCGGCTGTTCTTGCAGCCGTCTCTGCCATGGCCTTTGCTACAGGGACAGAAACGCTAGG
The DNA here is from genome assembly GCF_000414095.1 of Morus notabilis. NCBI lineage: Eukaryota > Viridiplantae > Streptophyta > Magnoliopsida > Rosales > Moraceae > Morus > Morus notabilis. Next base: position 17,082 of record NW_010361129.1, on the reverse strand, counting down.
CTCCCCAACTGTGGTTTGCCTTTGGACGGAACTCTGAGGTTGAGATGTGTGGAGACTCCCAAGGCTTAAAGATTGTCTGCCCTCATTGCTGGGGCCTTGACCAATGCCAACGCCTGATAGTTTTGGGAACAGTTCTAGACTTGGATTCTTAATGCCACTTGTAGCGGCCTTAAGGATAGCTGCAGCAGCATCTGCATCTACAGTAAACTCACATTGTGGCTGGCTAACTTTGGGAGGTGGATCTTGTCCATCCTTCTTGGATTTTCCAAGTACCATCCGAAACTTCTCTTTCTTATCGTAATCGTACGATATATCAGCATCAATAGATCCTGAGGTAAGTGCATCACTTTCTCTACACACTGTAGTTTTCTTTTCTATCCCATGCCCCATTGACTCATGCTTCTCAGAAACGCGGCCCTTACCAGCTAACTTAGACTGTTGAAAATAAAAAGGACCTTTAAGCATTGGTACTCGTTATCTGAAATTCACATTATTAATAAACAACTAGAAAGAGGAATGGGGAGATAAAGGATAATTATAATTATTCATCCAACAGCGTCCCCTATTAACTTAAAACATATGGTCATGTATTATGATCCTTAAAATAGAGAACAACACAATGTCCATCAAAGCATATAAATGTGAAAAGCAACTACCAAGCCGAAAACACATCAACAAACATCAAAAGACTATATTAGCAACACGACTGTATAAAATGGAAAAGTTTACAGATATCGTAACTACAGAAAGCGGGTACGATATCGGCCGAGATTTCCCCTTTCCCTAATTAATGCTCTTAACACGTGAAGATTTAAAAAACTGTCTGATATAATAGAAACCTTATGCAAAAGACATAAATTGGCGCACAGAAGTAAGAGTGCAGAACTTTACCTCCTGAGTTTTCTGGAGGACCTTTAAATAGTACGGATTATATGGATTAGACGGCAAAAGGAATGGGAATCTTCCAAACTTACGATCCTGTTCAGCAAGAACAGCTTCAAATTCTTTACCATTCCTCAAGATGAACTCAACTATCTTTTCAACCACTCTCTTTAATTCAGATGGAGGCTCCAATACAGGTAGTTCAACCTTGGAGGTGCTAGGTATTGCAGGTTCCTGTGACTTGCTGGTGGCAGTACCAACCGACCCCGAGGAATCCCCATCCCTTTTCGTCTCTGATGTAGTGGAACTTCTGACTGTGTTAATGCTACGATTCCGTTTTATGACATGCACTTTTTCTTTCAAATGGTTTGAAATGACGTCATTTTTTGCAGTTGTATTTCCTGAAGATTCCATTTGTTCTCCTCCATAAGAAGCAGTCATACTACCAGCATCAACAGTTTCCCGAGACTTGTCTGATTTTGCTTCAGGTAGAAGATCCTCAGTTGTGCCATCCTCGTCCTCTCCAGACCCATATACAGAACCGAGTAAAGACAATGCACCACCAGTCTGATTAGGTCCGTTATCATCTTTCTTCTCTCCTTGGGATTTCCCATCAAGTAGCTCATTATGATCGACAAGAAACCTAAAGTAGGGATGAAGATGATGGTCAGGCATCAAGAACCCAAATGTTGGGTTGTCTCCCTGTTTTACCCTCAAAACAATTTCTGATTGCCCGCCATGCTTGCTGACAAACATAGCAGTTCGTGCAATGATTTGATGTACCTTCTCCGTGGGAGGCTGTAAAACAAGAGAAACAAATTTCCATTTCAAAATTAAGACATTTCACATATGCAAGGTCTCAAATGATATTAATTCATATACATAAATACCAAGAATAAACCATAATAATTAACCCTGACATAAACCCATAGAACCTCACATAATCTGAATAACAATTAAGATCAAGAAAGAGAACCCTATGAAGTTATGTCTCATCCGATTTGCTCAAAAGCAGTAAGATTCAAGGAATTTCTACCATCCTAATCCCACCTGCACAGCCACTTGGATCACAAGAACGCCATCTCTGCTCCGAGCATCTGAAACTTAGACATGGTAAGCCTTAGAATAACACATGCACCTTAGTGAACTATCATCTGGTCAGGCCACATTGGTTAAGCATCCAACACACAACATTCGTATTCCATGACCGGCAGGGCTAAAATACGAGTGAAATACTTACTAGGTTCTGAATTAAGCTTTCTGGCACAGGAAATGGCGGGTGGAAAGCAGATTCAACATCATCATTTTTCAGCGCAGTTGCTTCACCTGAATTTCCATAAGAGAAGGTAATAGCATGGTAGCCACCATCAACCACCGGTTCTTCATCTTTACCTGCGTCTGGATACAAGGTAGAATATTTAATATCAAACTTATATAAAATAACAAAACCACTGTAACCCACAATGGAGCCAATTATACACAATAGGAAGCTAGTTTCAAACAGGGATAGCAACAGAAAATATAAAAACACGAAGGGAGAAAATATAAAAACACCAAGGGGGAAAAATCATTAACAAGAACATTCTTACTCGTGTCTCTGATAGATGAATTGTTGCAAATTTATATTCCATCCTGCAAACTGAAAAATTGTTTGGAAAAGTATAACAAAGCTGCCAACAAGAAACTGACCCCATAAGCCAGTCATAGGCTTAACAACCAACCCCCCCGGTCCCAAAACATTAAAGTCCACTTGATCGAGTGTCTCTAGAAATATCGACGATTATGCAGAGCTTTACTACGATTATATACCAACCACAAATCGGAACCTTTAGTTCAGCAAGTTATCAAATTCTCAAAGCTCTAAAAGCCTTTTCGAAATCACAGAAACTAGCTGCTCTATACAGAAATTATAAGCACTTCCACAAAAGACAGCAGATCATATCTAATCTCAACCCCAGAAATTCAGCTCAAGATAAATAACTGCCAACAACAACAACAAGCCTTAATCCTAACTTAATGGGAGTCGGCTATATGGATTTCACTTTTTCACGTACCTCTGTTCGAAATTAAACTTTCCTGAAGGCCTAGATCTAGAATGTCTTTCCTAACTACTTCGGTCCACGTAATTCTTGGTCTACCCCTCCCTCTCCTAGTATTAGGTATAAGAATGTCCTCCAAGCACGAACTAGTGCTTCTAGCGGTCTGTGTTGGACATGTCCGTACCACCTCAAACGGTCTTCGCGCACCTTATCTTCTATTGGTGCTACACCTACTTTACTACGAATAACTTCATTCCTTATGCAATCCATTCTCATATGGCCACTCATCCATCTTAACATACGTATTTTTGCCACACTCATCTTAAATATATGTTGTACCTTAATGGCCCAACATTCAATACCATATAACATAGCCGGACAGATTACAATCCTATAGAACTTTCCTTTCAACTTAATAGGCATCTTGCCATCACATAAAACAGTCAAAACAAAATTCGATCTGCATTTATATAAGCTCCACCTGGAACTACAAAATCCAATTTTTTTTCTCTACATTATCTTCCTCTAAAGCACAAAAAATCAATGAATCATCAATAATTTTATCGTTCGTTACTAAATTAAGCAAAATTTTCGATCTCATTTTTCTGAACTCCACTTAGAACTAAAAAATCCAATCTTTTCCTCCTTTATCTTCTTCTAAAACACAAATAATCAATTAATAACTTAATCATCCGTCAAATGAAATGAAAAACGCATCAGATTAAGCAAAAGTTTCAATCTTTGCTCTTCTTTTTCTTTGCTTACCTTGCTCTTGCTCATCCGAAGGCGGCGGAAAATCGAGGTACCGTTCGCGATCGAGTTCGGACTCAAGCGTGCCGTCGGGGAGGAGCGGCGGACGGCGGCGACTGCGAGGCGGCGGAGGAGCGGAGAGGAGGTGGCGGACGTCGTAGCGATCGATGGAGAGCGAGTTCCACTCGACGAGAGCCTCCTTGGAGTTGACGAAGGCGGCGCTGGCGTCGTCGTCGAAGAGAAGCGCGTGGCGGCCAATCACCACCAGATCCATGGCTTCCGATCGACCGTTTGGAGAAAAATGGCGGAAACCCTAGATGCGAATTGGGAGAAAGTGGTTTTTGGGGTTTCAAATTGGGATTTTTTGCGACTCCGATCGATCTGAATAGAACAGAAACGCAGAGAAAGAGGAAAAGGAAAGAATAAAAGAGAATGTTTTGTTTGCTGAAGTACCCTTTTACTATTATGTATTTGTAATTTGCAAGAAACGAAGGACAAAGAGACACGTCGTTTTACTGTTTGGAGTTTTCTCAAATAGATTAGACGACATGTGGTATGTATTTTAAGTGTTTATTTATTTCACTAATTTAAATTTTTAATTTTAATTTTATTATAATTAAAAATTTTTATAAAAAATTATAGTTAATTTTTCTACTATAATAAAAAAATTTTACATAAAATTATGTCTAAACTCAAATCTGCTTTGGGTTCCTCTTGCAAACACCGCATATAGTTTTCACTTACGTGTCGTTTGCTCTTAAGTCAAAGCCAAAGACAAGTTGCAAACTTTTAAATCTGTAAACGACTTGTCGTTTCAGTTTGGATAATTTAGTGTCGTTCATTTCGGTTTGAGGCCAGACAATCCCTTTTTTTTTTTTTTCCCCACCAAGGCTCACTTTTCATGAGAACCATATACTCGTTTAGTTCTTGAAAACACACGCATACCTCTAGATAAGGTAAAGGAAGACAAATTTTTTTTAAAGTGCCCGCGTCTCCATTTTTACTCCTTACCCTTAATTGATATTTTTTTTAATTAAATAACTGTACTAATCAAAATGGTATCAATTAAGAGTGTGACAAAAATCCGGACTCATATATTCTAAGTGTAAGTTTAGCAATTTTCACTTGCTTTTTTTTTTTTTTTTTGGTAAATCGTAATAAAAAAAACAATATCATAATAGAAAAAATATCTGTCTACACAAGGTCTCTGTAAAGAGCCAGAGACGAATACCATAAAACAATTAGGAATTACAATATTTTACATTGAATACCCCAAAAGCCAACCATGTGTAAATAATGTACTGAAGGCAAGGCAATCCCAATGTGTGCGTTCCTCATGCAGCAATCTGAGTCGCCACCTCAGAAGAAGGCAAGTATTTGTCCAAAAATTTGAAAGTCAAATGGAGGTATCTGTCCCTAGTGCTCAAACATGACTTGGCCGTTTCCATCAGTTTGGAGCAGATTAGAGATATCTCTGGACTTGGCTGCAAAACAAGCAAATAAAATAAGAGAGAGAGAGAGAGAGAGAGAGAGAAGTGAACACAAAAAGAGGAGTGTACTTCAAAGATTTATATAAAGACAATATAACTTGCACAAAACTTGAGTCCTCTTTGGATACATATAAATTTCGGGAGCACATAATAATCTTTATAATTAATGCTTAAGGCTATATTGTTGATTTACTTGCTATAGCAAGTCATAAAACACAGACGTTTAGTTCATGAATTAGAATCATGAGATTAGAACTATTTCGATTTGCGTGTATTTTTTGTGAGAGAAAATACTGTAGCGAATCATGAATCATGATTCGAATCGGGGTACGAATCCCTTAACTAAACAACCCCGTCAGAAAATGTACATAAGGTAAGCATTTATTTCTATAATTAGATCGGTGGTAACTATTGAAAACTCATTCATATATATATATATATATATTTATTGGTACTTTGGGTGACATGGGTAAGAGAGCTCAACAATCATAGATTTCAAGTACATGCAGTTAATTTAATAAAAGACAGAAAAAGTACAGTCGGGTATTCGGGGAGCTTACAGCAAAAGATGATGCAATGCAGTTGCAAGCTTCAAGTGCCAGGCTTCCACGAGCAGCCTTTGTTTACGAAAGTACAATCATAATCAGAAACAGCAAAATAGGAAAAATGAAAAAAAATAAAATAAAAGTGGCTACGTTCAAAATTAGCTATATTTACCAACGATGGTTCTTGTTGAATAGAATCAATCAGGTGCTGAAGAACCAACTTCGAAAATGAGGCAAGTTCGTGTAAATATGATAAATCGCCGTAGTATAGATAGTCATTTCCTGGAACCTGAAGAATTAAAATGGAAAATCACACCATTCATAAGATAATTAGAAGCTTGTACAACCCCTAAATGGGAGAGTTACTTTTCTACAGACAATAAAACAATCATTATGTCAAAGCCCTTTCTCAAATCGTTTAAATGACGGTTACACCATTTAACTTCGACAAATAGAATAGTTTTAATTTCTATGTATAACTGGCAATTCACATGGTCTGACCTACTTCTCATTATTTATTACCTTTCCATGATCAACACGATAAGGAAGCTTATTTTGAGATAAGGTTGCTGACAGTGAAATTATTGAACAAAAAGCCTTTGCCCTCATTTTCGGTTTTGCCCTGAAACAATAACTTAAAATGTCAACACGCGAACCGCAAAGGAAATTTGTTGACAGGACCAAGGACATGGAAAATCATAATGTCAAAAAATATGTAATGGGTAGTTTACCATGACTGCGAGTTTACAAGTACTAAAATGGTGTTGAGGAAGTAAGTAGCTCCCAGCTCAGTATTACCTTCACATAAGAAAAGACATGATTCTTCGCTTATAGATGGACTATCAATTAAATGAAACAGATGAAACACAAACCTACAAGCAGGATAAAATAAATTAGATTTCTGCACCTGGAATCATAACCAAGAGACTGCATAATTTGCGAACTAAGGAGAGTATCCAATCAACATCTTTTGGCACTTTTGAGCCTATGCAATCATAAAAAAGTGAAATAACCATGATATCACATAAAATGAAAGGCAAGTCATATAAACGTGTATAAATCTAGAAGGCAAATAACAAAATTAGCAAGAGAGATAATTAGGAAAGCATATCATGGGAAGAACAAATCCAAAGAAACATGAACATGAATTAGCATAAAGTTGTCAATTTGAATGTTGGAAATAACCAATCTTCAAGTCTATTTCGAAGAAACATCTTGAATAATAATCCTATAAGATGACTAATATTTCTCAGGAACTCTAATGACAGAGAGATGAACTAACCATCCATCCTATCTAAACTTTGCAAGCAGCTGATTGCTGAATTTAGTAGTCCCTCTGAATGAGATACTAAGCCACCTAATAAAGCAACCTGAACAGATTGGCACACGAAGAAGCGAAAATGTTGAACTGTTGTTGAGCTGGTACAAAACATAATAACTACAAGAATTACCTCCGCAGTCTCAAGGTATAGATTTAGCTGACTAATCTGAGATGAAATAGAAGGTAGTGTGACTTCACCAAATGCTATGCACGATTTGATGAAACTGTGATGTTTGCTGCCGTCTTTCAAAGCTTTGACGGCCAAAAAATTGCTGGAGTGAATTAAAATTTCCTGCAAATAAATAAAAGATAAACTACTTGTTCAAATTCAGAATATGGACAGAGACAAGAATCCATCTATAGTTTTTGCAGCAAACAGAATTACATCAAGACTTGTAGAGCTATCCTCCACCCACAAGTGACCAAATTTGGTTCGTGATATCTCTAAAATAACAATTAGATGTACAATATTTTAGATGGTAGCAGAAGAAATGAAAATAACTACAGACCTTTAGCCCATCTATGCCCCCAAAAGCTCCACGACATTCAACTAAAAATGTTAAATGACGTTCCATCTCTACCCCATAATCAACCTGAAAACAGAGGAAGATATAAGCAAATATCCCACATCAATTGCTACAATTAAAAAAATCAAAAGGGAATAGCTGAAATTAGTTACCATATTAACAAAACGGGAAATCAAACGTCCAGGTTGGTTATCAGCATCTTTCACATTCACAAAGTCTATAGCGTCATATAGAGCCTGAGATATTTCAAAAAGCAGCTGTATGGTTGTTGGATCACATATATAACCATTCCTGCCCAATGAAACAACCCTCGAAAAATAAGTATTTCACTCATATGGGCTTTACAAGGAAGGAAATAAAAACAAACAAAAAAAAGGCATGAAGGGGCTGGTCTTGTGCAGGGTAGACAGTATGAATCTCAATTTCCTGTGAACAGCAAGAGCATCAAGGATATACCTTGTAGCCATATTAAGGATGTGCATATTGACGATGGTCCTTGAGCTTCCGTACAATATGTCTAAGATCTCAAGAAAATGATTCTGCATAGAGAATATATGATAAATTCTCTGGGCAGTTTAATAAGATACAATATTCTAAATCTTAAGACCATCCAAAAATAGAAAATAAAGCAAAATGAGCCTTTATGATCCCTTTGGGAAAGTTCTGCTATAAGACATGACAAAGAGAGTTAAAAGAAAGAAAGAAAGAAAGAATAAAGGAAAATTTTTCAGAGAAGTTTACCAAAGCAACCACATCTTCAATACGATTATGATGAGAAAGAAGTTTGACCAAGATGGACTGCAAACTCGCTTGTTCATCTTCAGCAGTCCCTGTACTGCATGCCCGCCTTGAAATACCTTCTAAAATGATGTTCAGATGGCAATCCTGAAATCAATGATTAGATCCACAGAGAGAACTTAGATAGTATATAGCTAATATTTGTGCGTAGGAAAAGGGTCATCGTAATAACAAGGATATTTTTCACATTTGCCCCTGAACTTATATGGCTTTAGCAATTTGCCCCCTGAACTTTTATTTTTGGCAATTTGCCCCCTCAACTGGTAAAATTATTACAACATGCCCCATTTTGACAATGATTGTGTTAAATTAGTGTCGAAAAAACACGTTCGATGAAAAATTCTAACATCCGAATTCAAATGTAATGCAAATTTTTCAATTCCTCAACTTTCAATCCCTTAAACTATTTTTAAAAAAAAAAACAGCAAATTTAGTAAAATGGTGCACATTGCGACAATTTTACAAGTTCGGGGGGTTGATTATCAAAATTAAGAGTATGGGGGGCAATTTGCTAAACCACGACAAGTTGAGGGGACAATTGTGCTAAAAACCCTAATAATGATACAATCACGTTATAAATTCGAAGATATCAGTGTAACTACACGAATGTCATAAGGAGACATGGTCGTTTGCAGATACTTTCAAGTCAAAGATTCTTAACCTAGTACGCACATAAACATACACACAGTAAGCATCATAAGGTCTCCAAATCCACTTACCATCTGATTTTCAAGAATAATATCCACAAAAGCATCTACAACCTTCAAGTACTCATCAAAGTTCTCATACTGATTAGCAACCTGAAATAGGTATCTGTATGTCAATATATTGGTTGAATGACAATATTCTCATAAACAACCTAGAGGAACAAGCACCATAAAAGGAACATATATCAGCCTGAAAGCAACAGATGATTTATAGAGCAATGAAAAAGCCAAAACTAATGCGAGTCTTTCATATAACTACGTCATCTACTAAAGGGTACGCTTGGATACTTGAACAAAATAAAATAAACCAGCAAAAAAATATATACTTAATCAAACTCTGAAGTCGAGCTAAACTAGAGTACAGAACTCAAGTACCTGGATAATTTTATCCACCACAGCACTGACATTTTCTGTTTGAGATCTATTTTCATAAAGCCTGAATCCAAGTAACCTGTAATTCAAGCACTTTCTCAACCAAAAAGAGAGGTAATTCAGTATCATTTTATTGAAGAATTTTCCATCTTTCTACTTTTGTGGAATGTTTGCGTTTTAAATTTCCCCTAGGACACCCTTGACACATGAGCCAAGACCCAAGGGCAAAGCTTCATACTGAAGATTAAAGATAAGGAAGTGGGTCCCAGTCAAGGATGCACTAATTACTGAAATTTTTGTCCTTTAGAAGTTCAAGAAGAAAAAATGGTACTCTGTCAGTTGGCAAACTATACCTGATTAAAGGAATTATCATTACTGCATTCAATTACATGAAGGATTTTCACGGCACTTGAGCTAAATACTTCAGTTGGAAGTTCCTTGAGTAGATGATGAAGAACAACTGAGACACATGGAAAAGTTCCAAACAACTCCTCTTCATTTCTTCCCAGTCCAAGCTCCATGAGTATTTTACCTACTTGCCTCTTTGATAAAGATTTAAAGAAATATAAACAACCATTATGCCAACCAACTGATAACAAACTAGTTAAAACTTAAATCATGTGAAAGCACTAATCTTTTTTTTTTCTTTTGATAAACTAAAAATACTAAAAAGAAAATTCATGTTATGAGAAATTCAGACTATAGAAGAGATGAATAAGATATCGATATAATCCTCACATGTAGCAATTTTAATAGTTAAAAAAGTTTGAGCATGTGTTCCTAAAGGATACCATATAATGCAATAGCACACTCGTTTGCTACGTATATGTAAAGACGGGCATCACTGCTGCACAAACCCCGTAACATACCTGAGATGCATCCTTAAACATGCACTTCATACTAAACTCGATGGTTGGCTCCATCAGACTGACAAGCAATCTATTGTTGTCTTTAATATTTCGTACCACAGCGCCCTTTGCCGGTATGATCCTTGACAATAGCATTTTGATGTCGTTAACAGATCTAACTAGATATGCTGTTACAGAATAATCCCATACGCAACTAAGTTAATTTCTAACCATAACATTTTCAAAGTTATATAGACTCATTTCCCTAGGGATATTTCAAAGAAGCGTGCTAATATGTCTAAAACAGAATGAAGGGTTACAGCACTTCAAACTAAGATCAGTCAATGAGGTCAATGTAGAACTTCAGTCCACACCCCCTTCCAGCATATATCTCACCAAAATTTCTATGCAACTTTTCTAATAATCTCCTTCCTCTTATTTCCTAGTGCTCAATCACAGGGTATCCAAAAGAATATACATTCATGAAGCAGTTCTTTACCAATATCATAAGAAGGCAATTTCCGCATACAACGTGCCAAGTATAGACGACAATATGCAGATGCTAGTGGATCTCCAAGCCCTCTTATCATCATTACCAAGCGTTGGAAACAGTCTTGAGGCCTCTCATCCAAGAAACATCGGCAAGGCAATATTGCCAGCTCCAGGTAACTAAAATACAACATGATAAACAACCAAGAAGAACCATATTCAGAGATAGAGAGATAATTAAGCAAATATTTACACCAGAAAAGACGAGACGTATAATAAACCTATGTAAAACAAAAGAAAGAAAGTAAGAAAGAAATATAATCAGACTAGTTCAAAAGTTATACGTCAGTCCAAAAACTTAGGAAGCTCATATGTTTTATTATTTAATACAAATGTTAAGACAAGTTACAAACGTATTAACCACAAGTAAACATCATTCTTAACAAATAACATAGTAGAGGAAATTTCTTTTTTTAAAAGTCGGGTATCATTGATGATATGGTCACTTCTTACTTAAGGTGAAGTTGCATCTGTAACATTCTCAGAACGTAACTGCAACATGAATCAAATCAAGTTCAAAGAATATAGCATTATAGCACTCTTCAAAACTCCCGTGCTTAGATTTTCTTTTTTCTTTTTTCTTGTTTTTTTTTTCAGGAATTCGTTTCATTGCCGCTAAGAAAACCCGGTAGGCTAAATGCCTTCTCAGATATCACAAGAAAGAGGTTTTCTTCTCTCCTTTGGACAGTAGAGGTCATCCCCTTATTAGCTTTCTTTATTTCCTTATTACTTTAGCTTCCTAATTCTTTCTTCAGATTTAACTTCTTTTTATTCAAACTGAGTACATCCTAAAGCTTAGAAAATTAAGAAAGCAATAATTATCATTCCAGAGGATTAAAAAATACATATATATATGTGTGTGTGTGTGTGTGTGTGTGTGTGTGTGTGTGTGTGTGTGCGTGTGTGCGCGCTATGGAACTCACATGCGTGGAAGAAGCTCTCGGACAGCACCAATTTTGCAAAACCAATTATTGCAGGTTTCTTTGGCATCAGAGCAAATATCACTTGCTTTGAAATTCTCTGCCACAAATTGCAAAGGAGTTTCAGGAAAAAGCAAGAAGCTGCTACATAGTAACGGAGCCAACATTCTTGTCCAAACCTAGAGATGATATATGAATAACTGGTAAGAACGAAAAAGGACCAAGGTAATAAGAAAAGTGGTATGGATAACACATTATCAATTCATGGATGCTTATTTACCCTCTTCTCCAATTTATGAAATGTGCAGTTTTTAATCTGTCAGTAATGAATAATGTTAGCACTATCAAAAAGTGCTATCAATAGATCGAGATACACTATTGCTATAAATCAAAGGGTGCCTAAAACTGGGAGCATTTTAATTATGAATAATTTACTTCCTCAATCAACAAGAGTTATAATCCAAGCGAGATGACACTTTCTGGAATATTGACATGAGAATACAGCACAGCAGTATGTCAACACAAGCTGCTATAGAACCTAAACAAGCTAATATGTAGTATCAAGAATTATTCAACTTACTGCACTACCATAACAATGTATCAGTAGCTTTACTGTTGACAGAAAAGTAACTGGAGAAAGAAAGAAAGAAATCAAATGGAAAGACCTGGTAAAGAACACAATCTGGTTCCATCTTCTGAAAATTCAGCTTTCCTTTTGATGCGTTCCCATACCATATCCCCAAGCATGTCCATGACATCAGTGGCAAGAACAAAAACCGTGCCGTAAAATTGTGACACTGATGTATCTAACAAAAGCCTAGCAACCTGCAGAACCAAGAATTGCTCTCAAAGTTGGATAATGCTTTCAAGTAATACTGTAATAGAAAGGGAAAAAAAAATTACACATAATCTTGTATGCTAATGGTATATGTGGTCCTAAATATTACGATAAAGAGAGATAAAAGTCTTGCAGCAAATGGATAAGAATAATTTCCTTTGCACACCAGCTAAATGGACGTGTTAAATAAATATAAAAAAATAATAATAAAAAAAATTCAAGAAATAGACACATCAAGTGTTGCATATCAGAGATTTATAGGTGAAGTCACAAATGGTAAGAAAACTAGTGTCTTCACCATATATTGGTATTGAATAAGGAGCCTAATTAAAGGCATACAAACTTGATTGCAAAAATGAAAAATCTACCAAGGAAACAAATTTGAACAAAATAACCTTTATAGATAACTTCAAAGCCGTGACACGATCACCAACATTCCACGCACGAATGATTTCATCTTTGAGCTCATGTAACCGGGAGACATACTCTTGTCGTGTTATAATTTTGGCACCTTCTTCTGAGAACTTTTCTGGGTCTTCCAGTTCTTCCAAATGCTTACTTGTTGAGGATTTTTCATGTGCTACGAATTAGCATATCAGTAAATTAATAAACGCAAGAGACAATAATTGCTCTGATCATGGAATTAATGCTTGTCATTGACCAAATTTAACTTCCATAGAAAACAACAAACATTATTAAGAAAAAAAAAAGGAAAAGAAAAATCAGAGAAGAAAAATGGATAGGCTTCCATACTTGTTCCACCACCTTTTATTATCATATCGGACATCTGCAATTTCCAAAAGAAAAAAAAAATGAAAAGACAAGGAAAGATCAAAACTGAAGCACTAAATACACACTAGAAAAGAGAGAATTGCGATATAATCACATGAATTTTAGTAAAATTCAATATAAAGTATTGCTTCGTAATCATATTACCACTTCATAAAAATAAGACCAGACATTGAATTCTATTGAAATAAAGAGGAGGATACCGTACATTTCCTCACAAAAATGAAAATTTTCCAGAGGTTAAAATGAATTGAAACACAGAATCAGACCTAAGAAATACCAGATTTAAAGAGAAAGCAGAATGTGAAATCTCGAACTAGTATAATCAGAACAAAAAAAAAAAAAAAAGTGATTACCGAAGAAACTGAAACCATTTTTGAGACAGGAAATCTCTGCATTAAGAATCTCTTGAAAGAGGTCCATTCTTTCTCGTGGTTTTGCAGAGAGGCTCTAGGAAGTTCTGCATCGGAAATACTTTCGGAATCTTGCGAAACGATCCCGGAGACAGCTCCATTGTCGTCCGAAGCTCTCAAAGGATCAAAGAAGTCGTCGTTTCCTTGGTCCACAGCGACAATCTGAAGAGCATCACTGAACTTGGTCAACAATTTCTGAATTTTGTTCAATTTTGTGCCGTCGAATTGGGGAAAAAAAATTAAACTTTTTGTCTCTTTTTTCGATTATTTCACTGCTTGATTGGATGGTGAAGAAGAATTCAATCAAACTTCGCTTTCTAGTTTGGAAGCGATTATCTGATAATTGTACCGTTAGCTTTTAATTAGCAGAAATGTAAGTCAGAAAATTTTAACTGCACTTTCTTGGCAGCCAAACGGATGCTTAAAATCAGCGACGAGAGAAGAAGGAAGAAAATGGAAAATTTGAAACAAAAAAACAAAAATCATCGATATGACTATAGACCTGGAGGTGAGACGGAGATGGTGAAGGTGAAAGAGGATGATCGGCGGAGCGTGTGCGAGGCAGCGCGTGGGATTTTTCCTCGGCGGAGTAATCGCGAGGTCTGAACTCCATGGAAACTCCTATGCTGTTCTACAGCAGCTCCTTGCTTCTTCTTGTTTGGCTTAAGCAAACGTGATTCTAATTTTGTGTTTTCCAATTTAAAAACCAAAACGACATTTGTTTCTGTAATACGACGGTATATTCCGTACGACACTTTAATTTGCCATGCGCAAACGTTTTTGTAAACTAAGGTAAGACCGTTGGAATGTTAATATCAATTGTATATTTATGTGATATAATATATTATTTTTATTTTTGTTTAAATATATTCGTAATGTTAAATTTATTTTTTTATATAATTGTTAAGTTTCAAAAGTTGTAAAAATTATAATGATTATATAAAAAGTAAACATTTCAAACAATAATAATTAAATGTCAAATTTTCTAAATGTTATATTTGGTGAGAAATTTATTACAAAATATAGCATATAAGAAACTTAACACAATAAATAATATTATATTTGAGAGTATTTTTTACACACAAATGCTAAATTTGTAATTAGCACATCAACTATAGCATTGGATTGAAGATGCTCTAAATGTTAATACTAATGTTATATTTGGCATCAAAAAGTGTGATATGGTATGGTATTTTCATTTTTACTCTAATACATAATGCTATTTGAAATGCTAAATCTATTTTTCTCATAATTATTAGGCTTTGAAAGTTGTAAAAGTAAACTTTTATTTTTAAAATAATTAAAAAAATGTAAAAGTTGCAATGGTTACATGAAAGGATAAATATTTCAACCAATAGCAATCAAATGTTAAATTTCTCATATACTATACTTAATGAAAAATTTTTCATAAAATATAGCATATGAAAAATTTAGCATAATAAATAATATTACGTTGGAGAGTTTTTTTCCACTCAAATGCTTTATTTGCAATTAGCACATCAATACTATTGCATTAGAGATGTTCTTAGATAAAGTACTTTTTGTGATCATAATTATGGATTGAAAGTTGTAAAAATTCACTTTTAATTTTAAAGTAATTTAAAAAAGTAAATATTGTAACCATTATATTAAAAGGTTTATGAATTAACGTAGCAATTAAATATTAAAATTAGCATATTTTATATTTGTTTTTAAATTTATCATGTTTTAAATTTATCATTAAATATAGCATAAGTTAATTTTAACATCAAGACTAATATTGTATTAAAGAGTGATTTTCAGTCGTAGTCAAACGTGAAAATTTAGCATGGCACACTAATTTAAAGTCTTGGAGATACTCTAATATTTTTTTTATTAACGTAGCAATTAAATATTAAAATTAGCATATTTTATATTTGTTTTTAAATTTATCATTAAATATAGCATAGGTTAATTTTAACGTCAAGACTAATATTGTATTAAAGAGTGAGTTTCAGTCGTAGTCAAACGTGAAAATTTAGCATGGCACACTAATTTAAAGTCTTGGAGATACTCTAATATTTTTTGTTGTTGTTGTTGTTGTAATATATACATACATACCTTTGTGTGTGTGTATATATATACACCCTTTATTGAGTTTGCTGTCGTTTTTAGTGTTGTTTTGAAGCTTTATTTAAGTCGATCTCGTATGATATTGCTATGATTGTCCGTTTATCGTCATTTTCAAGTTTTTGCTATTTTAATTTTATGTTTATTGTTGAAATAAGTTATTTTAAACTTACTATGGTGTTGTTTGTTTCATAAATTTAAACTATAATTTAAATTTAAATTTTAAATTTCTTATGAGAAATATTACTAAAATAAAATTGAACCGTAATTCAAATCCATTAAAAAACCATCATTCCAATCCATGTCGTTTGAGGTTTAATGTTATTTTTGGGCCTGTTTGTTTCTGTTTTCATTTTCATTTTTCACGTTTTTCAAAGTAAAAAATTGAAAACGGGTTTTAAAAACGCATTTGGTGCAGATTTTTTTAAAAAACAAAAACAAAATCGTTTTTGTCATTTTGTGGAAATCAGAAAACGAAAAAAAGCTGTTTTCATTTTCTCCATTTTCGTTTTCATTTTCCTTTTCTCTCCCGTTTTCCCTTCAGCCTCCCCTGTCTCAGTTTTTTTCTGCCCTTCTTCAGCCATTCTTCAGCCCAGATTCTTCAGCCTTCTTGCCGGCTGAGCTCCTTCGTTCTTCTTGCCGGATTCATTTTCTCCAGTATAATACACCGTTTTTCATTTTCTCATTTCCTCTGTTTTCAGCCATTAGAGCTTGACTGGAACAAGCTTTTCTACGACGGCCCGCTACCATCTTCTCCGACTGCCCGCCACCGTCTTCTCCGACTACGCCTGAAGCGTACCCACATAAACAAGTCTGGCTTTTTCTTCTCCGCTCAAGACTTCGACTTCCAATCCAGTCTTCTCCCTCACGTTTTCCAAGAACTCAGACTTGTTGGCGGTTTCGCGGACAGCTGACGTGGTGACGCAGCGGGTGTGGGTGGTGGGGATGTTGTGGGCCCGGAGGAGTGTTTGGAAGGTATTGAGGGCTTTGAGGGCGCGAAGCACGGAGAAGGCGGAAATGGCGAAAGGAGAAGTGGGAGTTTGGTGGTAGTGGCGGCGGCCGAGGAGGACGGGGTCTTTGCGGCGGAAGAGGGGGAGGAAACAGCCGGTGGGGTGGGCCCGGACGATAAGGAGCTTGAAGGAGTTGGTGCCCATGTCGATTGCGGCAAAAAGGGAGGACGGAGAAGATGGGGTTGGTGGTGGGATA
>NW_010361128.1:0-324 GCF_000414095.1 Morus notabilis | reverse complement strand
GCCGGCCCCGTTACGACACCAAAGGTTGTCCCCGTTCCCGTGACAGTTTAAGAGCACAAAGAGGGCTTCGATATGATGGATGATGGGCCCCGTTACGACACCAAAAGATGTCGCCGTTCCCGTGGCGGTAGTAGGGCACGAAGAGAGCTTCGATCTAACGCCCTTATGGGCCCCGTCAGGACACCAAAAGTTTTCACCAAAAATGTGGCAACTGTAGATCGCGAAGAGAGGTTCGATCTAACGGCTGATGGGCCCGTTATGACACCAAAAGTTTACACCGTTCCCGTGGCAGTTGTAGAGTGCGAAGAGAGCCTCGATCTGACG
>NW_010361127.1:316-581 GCF_000414095.1 Morus notabilis | reverse complement strand
CTTACTTGAAATCGTTCTACCCTAATTGGTCTCCAGCTATGATTAGATAAGCTTTTATGACTACTGGTACTCTTCCTTCAATAATTGATAATATATATATAGCAAATGTGTGTGTCTGTATATATACTTGTTAGTTAATTATAAGAATGTATATATTAATTAATTAATCTTATTGTTGCAGCCACACATGAATTTTCCTATCTAAATAATGAAGCCGAATTTGCATATGGAGCGGGTCAAATCAACCCCACTAGAGCTTTAAATC
>NW_010361127.1:0-268 GCF_000414095.1 Morus notabilis | reverse complement strand
AAATAGTTACTCCGACACTCTAGTGCAAGTTATTACTGGAACGCCCAATGCTTGTACTAGTGACGGATCTAGCAACGGGCTTAATTATCCTGCCTTTGTTGTTTATGCCCCGACATCACAACCCTTCAGTCGCGATTTCGTTAGAACCGTCACAAATGTTGGTTCAGCAACATCAACCTATACAGCACTTGTGACTGCTCCACCAGGACTTAATGTAAATGTAAACCCGAATACTTTAAGATTCACATCTTTGGGGCAAGCTGCAACT
>NW_010361126.1:82081-101701 GCF_000414095.1 Morus notabilis | reverse complement strand
GGAATGCTGTGTAAATAGCAAATCGAAGCTAACCAAATCAGACTTTATACAGAAACAATGCTTTGCTGTGAAGATAGAGCAGGTAACGATTGATTTTCAACTGTTGCAGTATAATATGGAGATAGAAAATTATCAAATCTGTTTGAAAATGACACATTAGGAAAAAAATTTATTACCACATAATGGTTACAATATGTTAAGAAAAAAATATAAGGGGAAAAATAGAACAACTATATTTTAAAATTGACCTAATTATACTAATACGCTACACACATATATTAACTTATGAAAAAATTCAGAAAAAAGTAACTAAAACATATTTAGGGGAAAAAATAAAGCCAGTAAAATATAAAAAAGAAAAAATTTCGGTTTTCAAAATAAAAGGGAAAAAACTTGTATGATGTTAGATGATATTATTATCTTAAAAACAATTGTATTGGACGGTTCCGGCTTTGCTTAGTACAGACATATTACATAGTTCTTTTCCTTGCTGTTTCGGGGCCAATTCTTTGGACTGCCATAACTTCCTTTTTTTGGTCCTTATTTTTATTTCTCATTTTGGGTTCTTTAATGGTTGATAAATATTGAATTAAAAAGTAAACGAAATATAGTTATAAGAAATTACATATATTATTTTACATGCTTTGAAAGAAAGGTAAGCCATCAGGGCTTCCTGGGAAAAAATATAACAGAATAAGAAACAAATTCATATACAAATTTATATCTCAATTACATCATAAATTTAGACTTGTGAATTATTTCATGCCCCTTCAAGGAATTTTTCGGATTCCCTCTTGTAATGTTTCTTCAAACAAACATGTAGCTTATTTCCCGATACATGATAAGAAAAAAATATAAACAGTATGAGAATATATTTTTTGAATATAAAAAGCATAATTTTTATAAGGAAATCAGATTATTTTAAAGTAAAGCCGAGAGCAATTTATAAGTACAAAGTGGTAGTCAACGGGAGAGAAATATCAGCGAATGAGCAATTCTGGATTATAAATGAAGAATAGCCAAATACAGCCAATGAATATTAGTGACTAAAGTATAAATAGCAGTGAATAGTCAAAAGTAAACTGGAAGGGAAAAGTTGTCCAACACAGATAAGGAAAACAGGAAAGTATAAAATGAGGTTATATATATGACATATAGTAATATACACGGCTGCCCCTATCTTAGCAAGAAATATATGCCGTACATAAGAAATTTGTATATACATTTGGTTCAGGTTATATTCAGTCGTTGGAAACAATATATACCTTGAGTAATTGAAACAAAATATGGCAATACACATGGCTACCAGCTATATTATCAAGGAATTTATGCCATAAGTAAGACAAAATAGTATAACTTAGAATAGCAATAAATTGTTGAACAAAATCTATTTGCTGTCAATACTATGTACTATAAGTAATTTAAAAAAAATCCGGCAATATACATGGCCAGTAAGCACATTATTAAAGAGTTTATGAAAATAAAATATGTTGCTATAACTCTGAAACAATAAGGGCAACATCAATGATAAGTATATCTATAATAACAATTACTCAGCATATGTTAACAAAAAATGACATATAATATCATCATAACCGGAGGAGGACAGAATGTTTGAATATAAAAAAACTTTGCTATAACTCTGAAACAATAAGGGCAACATCAATGATAAGTATATCTGTAATAACAATTACTCAGCATATATTAACAAAAAATGACATATAATATCATCATAACCGGAGGAGGACAGAATGTTTGAATATAAAAAAAATGAGCTTTTGATAAATAAAGGCATTTGCTTGTAACAAAATTTAGGACACTATGTAAATATCACGTCTCAGTTAGTAAAGTAAAAATAACAGTAACTTATCAAAAATACAATGAAGAAGAAAAAGAGTGAACAACAGAGGAAACGAACAAATATATACAAAATAGTATCATAGACAAAAACAGATTTTATAAATATATAATAAAACTAAAACAGGAGACAAAATAAAATATGTTGGCATAAGTCCAAAATAATAAGGGCAACATCAACGGTAGCCATATTTTTAGTAACAATTACCCAGCACATATTAACAACAAATGAATATAACATCATTATAACCATAAGGGAATAAAATACTCTGATATCAAAAAGCGTATTTTTGATACAGCCAAACGTTATATCTTAAGGAGATTTAGGAAATTTTGTGAATATAAAATATTAGTTAATGAAATTAGAGCAGAGGTAAGTAACTGAGAGTAGAATAGAAAAGGGAAAAGATAAAGTGCAGTATAAAACATCTCATATAACCAACAGATATAACACTATAAATTAATATTCTAGAACAAATCAACCAAATGAAATTGAAAAAATGATTACCTAATTGAACGGACAACGGGTAGAACGATAGATCAAAGAAAGCAACGAAAATTACTGAGCAGCAGGGATAGAACGAAGATATTTAAAGAAGGCGATAAGATTAGTAAGAGATGAGTAGTGTTATTATGATCTTTAAAGACTGGAAAAACAGAGAGAACAGAATATGGTGGATGATAGTAGCTGAAAAACGTAGACAAAGAAAGAGTAAAAAGATAACATACAATATATATAGAAAAAGTTACCAGTGTCTTGCTTAATATCGAATACAAATCCCTGCAAACAGAAACCAATAAAAGTAATAATTCATTATTCAAATTAATATTAATAAACGAAAATTATACATATACTAAAAGCAGGACCAAAAAAAAAATATTAGTAAGAAATTATGAAATTATAAAAAAGATTTTTCTTTTTCCTCACTAATATAATAATCAAGTGGCAAATAATAAAAAAAAGGAATCAAAAAAGAAAAACCCGAACATAGATCTAAAATAAACAACCCAGTATTCAAAAAGGGGGAAAAAAAAAAAACACAGATCTGAAAAATAAAAACAAACGCATGGAATGAAAACCAAAATATTCAAGAAAAATAAAGTACGAAGATAACAAATAACGTAATCGAAGCAAAAAATACCATGCATGTACAACCGATGGGAAAAAATATAATATAAAACATCGACAAATAGAGATATACAAAAAAAAGGGAGATGCAGCCCTAATAAATCTAGCGAGGGGGAAAAAAAGTCTAGAGAGTTGCAGGAAGAAGATATTTAGGAAACGAAGAAATCTGACAAAAAACCTAGAAAAATAGACTAATCTAAAAGGTTGCAGAGGGGGAAAAAATAAATAGAAAAATATAGATTCAGAAACGGAAAAGATAAACATATATCTAGAAGATCATAGAAACGAACGAACCCAAAAGAAAATATAAGCATGTTTAATGTAGGTACGGAAGGATATAAGCAGATCTAGATCTGGCGAGGAGGAAAAAATCTAAGACTTTGCAAAAAGAACAAATATGACAAACGAAGAAATATGAACAAATATTTAGAAAAATAGAGAAATCTAAAGGGTTTCAGAAGAAAAAAACCAAAAGGGGAAAAAGTAGATCCAGAAACAAAGGAAGATAAACATAGATGTAGAAAATCATAGGAACAAACGAACCAAAAGAAAAAGATAACCGTAATCACTCTAAATATGTAAAAATAAAAACGGATCTAAAAGGTTGCAGAAGAAAACAAACGGAGAAAAGGGGGAAAAAGAAAAAATCCTCAATCTCAGTTAAAAAAAAAACGTCGAAGATTGCAAGAGCAAAGCAACGAAAAGCATAAATGACAACATAAAGAAATAATGAAAAAATGGCCGAAATCAACAAACAGAAAATAGGGAAAAAAACTCAGGCTCTGTCTCGACGAAGGAAGAATCAGAACATTACAGAAGGAAAGAAATGAAGGAGAAAGAGAGAGAAAAGGCTACAGATAAAAGTGAAAGAAAGCAAATGAATCAAGGGCAAACGAAATAAGCAGAAGCAACAGTAAATGACCAAAATGGTCACGGCAAACACGCACACAAAAATCTATAATGAAGGGTAATATCGTAATTTTACCTTCAGGACATGATGGTAATTAAAATTTCATCCGAAGAAAAAAGTGGGGTTAAAACGGGAAAGACACTGTTCATAGCACTGTAGCATGAACAGTGAATCCCGTTCTTTCTTTTAGTATATGTATAATGTTTTGAAGTTGACGTGGACTAATGCAGCCCAAGTGGGAGTATATGGTTGGACCGACTTCCGTGGTCTCCATATTAAGAAATGAAATTCTGTTTTATTGTTGTAATCTTTTCTGTTTCTTCTTCTTCTTGCCTAGAGAGAGAGACGGTATAGAGTGAGAATGGTGAGAGAAAAGGTGAATTTCTTGGGTATTTTTCTTGTTCAGTTTCTCAGGAAAGTGTTAGGCTGTGAGTTGATTGAAGTTTGTAACTTTTTTGTAAATAACTTTGTTCAGATAGTGCATATCGAATTTTCTTTGGGAAGTTCGCGGAGACGTAAGTGTAATTTCACCGAATTCTGAAATCAAATTGTTGTGTTCTTGCAGTTTTCTTTCTCTGTTTTGATTCTTAAGATCGAAGTCGGTGTTGGACTAATTTCCAACAGAGACATTCTTATAGTCAACTCAAATGTGGACTCCATAATTTAAATAATTCATATCTAACTTTGAAGTTGTGCAACCTCGTTCTTACTTTAACACAGAGTCAATACGCGGACCAATCTTGTAAAATTTAGTGAAAGTCGGTTAATTTTAGGAAGCCCTGGGATCAAGCTCATCGAAATTCCTAATGCCTATCTGATTTTTCGTTTAGCTTTTTGCATAATAAGCTACAAACTCATCGAAATCAATATTTTCTTGAAATTCCTACAATTTTTTTTCAACGAGGGTACCTAAAAATTTCAAAAATGTTTTATTGTGATAATAACTAAATGGATGATTATCATTTATGTATAGATCCAATTCGGTTTCAGTCTTGTTAATACGGATTGTTGGTGTGTTTATCTCTTCATTAAGAATACTTCGAAAATTCAAACTTACAAATTCCAATTGTCCTAGTTTTATTCACAAAAACAGTGGCACAATTCTAGAGTTATCATTACAGAAGTTATAGAGAGCTTAGAGGAAGGTTGAGAGAGACGTAAAATATGATTTCTCTTTAATCCCTTCGTCCCAATAAATTTTATCATCAACGGCCGAATATGGATGTAACTCTCATATTAAAAATGAATTATTATAAATTTCAATGACGAAGATAGGGTCCTAGACCATGGCCCCCTAGCTTTTTTCTTTCTTCTTTTTTTATTTTTCTTTTTTAATATAGTGGTTTTAGTTTTAATATAATAAGTATGTGTATAAATTAGACTTGACCAGCTTTAAATTAATAGTTCTATACATTTTATTGGGCTAACAAAACCTGTTACATATAATATACATGTTAGTATAATCTTAATAAAAAAAAAAATTTGACATCCCTACCAATAAATTCTGACTCCGTCACTGATAAATATTATGTGTTCTTAAATTTCTTATCTTCTACGATCTTATTAATCTCAGTAATATAGAGTTGAGGCCTCCAATTCTAAACACATAGACCTCAGCAAGGATTCAAATCACTCGAGATAATGACTACCACGGATAAAGGCTTACAATTTTGCCAAAGAATAATGATCATATAGCCATTCTGAATCTTATCTCTTTCCTTTCATAAATACATGCTTCAGTTTCATTATTCACACCTTACCTTTCATATCATCACATCTCTTTTTTAGCAATAAATTATTGACCACTTTACTTACTCAAGCGTTATTGTTATAATTTTACGATTTTAGGTGATCATTAGATTCGTGGCCTTGGCGCTGCCATTTATCAATGCGTCATAATAAGTTTGAATATGTGTATATGTGTATTTGAATAATATTTGCGTGAATTTTTCAATAATCCTTTTGCCTCATCCCTCTTAAAAGGGAATAAAAGCAAATTCGATTTTAACGTAATCACTTTTGTATTTGAATTATTCACACAATACAATACTCCTGCTCTATTATTCTTCTGATTGAACCTTTTTCTTTTTTCTTTTATTTTCTTTTCCCCCCAATCCTCGTAAACGAACACCGACCAAATTCCCCACCACAAAAAGATTCCAGCATTTTTCTTCTCTTTTATTGAAAGAAGAGTTTTCCCTTTCAAAATAAAATAAAAAAAAAGGAGGAAAGAAAAAGGAAAAGTTTCCCACTAGGCAAACAGATGCCTTGTCCCAAACTTTAGCGTGTTGAAATCACATGCTACACATACAAGAAGAAAAAGAAACAACAGAACCCAAACAATTCCTTCAATTGCTACTGTTTGACACGTAAATTCTAACAACATAATAATTATTATTTAAATAGAAAAAAATAATAGAATTTATATGTTAAATTGTCAATATAAAAAGTAATAAAGACATTAACAAAACAAATGACGTTAATATTTCTCCGCATCTATATATTAACGACTATTTTAGCTTTCAGCATTTGATTTAATATTAGGCATGTCACGTTATATGTAGCATAGCACCAAAGCTATGTTTAAAATAAAAGTCCACACTAGAGAACAACTTCCCTTGTATAAATTTTAATTCTAAAATTCAACTGTTTTCTTTTTATAATAAAAAAGGATATATGAGACCCAAGTGTTGGATCACCTCTCGAGGCTACTCTCGTTCAGTTAGGGTTCGTTTAGTTCGTTGATTTGAATTTTTAATTCGAGTTGAGATATAACTTTTTACTGTAGCAAAAAAGTTAGATGTAACTGTTTCTGAAAGTTTTTTAATGTAATAAAACTCAAATTCTAAACTCAAATCGGTGAAATGAACAGAGCCTTAGACACTTAAAGGCAAAACAGAGGATCAAGCCACAAGGCTACAGAGTTCAAGATTTGAATATGAAATTAAATTTAATTGATGTATACACTTACATTACAGGGACAAGAGTAATCAGTTTCTTTTACTACATTTCCTTTACGAAACTTGCGCATATAACATTAACACTTGTTTATTCTTGGCAATGCGTAGGCCTATAAACTGACCAATCTCAAGAATCACGACTCAAATAAACATAACGCATGGATCACAACTTACGCACTCTTCTTTTGCCCTTTATTATTTTTTTAATAGTTGTTGCTTTGGCATAATTAGATGGACATAACTGGCTAATCAAAAGAAGCATCCAGATTACTCTATCATCATCCGACCAATCAAAAACCATAACATGATCTGATGGGCCATCGATACAACAAAACAACTAGTAAAGGGACAGGGGGCCCCACAGCACAATCCCTAGAAGTCGTCACCGTCGTAACCAATATCATCCTCCACTCTCTCCGCCACGTCATCAGCGATCTTGTCCTCTACGAAATCAACACCCTCCACAAGCGCGAGTCCACCCAACGCCCCCGCTACGGCACCAACAGCCAATCCCGTCCCCATTCCTCCGAACTTACTCTTCTTCTCCTCCGCACGGCCGTACACCGGCTCTCCGTACCCTCCCTGTCCATACCCCGGCTGTCCATACGGCTGTGGCGGCGCACTGTACGGATTATACGGATATCCCGATGGCGGAGCCGCGGCGGCGTAGTAAGGATCGCGCGAAGGAGGAGGCGGAGCCGAAGCGGCGTAGTAAGGATCGCGCGGAGGAGGCGGCGAAACCGAAGCATAGGGGGCGCCACCGTAGGCCGGCGGTGGGACACCGTAAGGAGGCGCGCTGTACGGATCCGGCGGACGATAGTACGGCTCCCTCACGGAGACCTTAACCTCCACCTTCCCCTGGGGCCTTCCAGAAGGTCGTTTCATCTGCAAAGTCCGCGTGGCGCGCTCTCCGTATCCCACGTCATCGACGACCTCCCGAAGCTTCAGCCGGGCAGACCCGATCAGCCTCTTTGTGTCGGGTTCGGATCCAGCGTGGACGATATCGATGTAGAGAGTCGTGGAGTCGTCTATCGGCGTTGGGAGAGGGATGGTCAGAGTCTCGTCCCAGTTCGGGTTAGTGTCGCCGGACTCGTCGACCCGGGTGGAACATTTGATATTCGGGTCGACCCAAACGACGGCGTATGGCCTCACCGGGCCATGGCGCCAGTTCACGTTCTTCAGGTCCTTGGCGGAAGAGAGCTTCACCTCTACTTCGTCGCGCGACGCCATTTGAACGACAAGAAAAGAGTGGTCGTTTGAGGATGTCTGATTTGATTGTCAAGTTTCACACCAGTGGTATTTATAGTACCACGGAACGGATGGATACAATATTACGAAATCGCCCTGCGAGGAATGTTCGTCTGCGGAAGGACGATTGTGCCCTTGATATGATTTCGACGGTGGGAGATGATGGAAGGGTAGTTTGGTAAAATAGGGACTGGTGGGTTATTTACATCTGGGGAGAGAACAATCTAGGGCAGGTAGATAAATGGTGAAACTAGGGAGGAGATAGCTGAGATAGCTTAGCAATTAAGCACAATAATATAAATTGCTTTGTTCGGTGTGCCACTTGACAAGTGTCAGTTTTCTTATCAGAAATGGGAGGTTTGCTAATTGGTGTGACCGGATACTGCCCGTTGATAGTTTGACTCAAAGGAAGATAATATTTGTGATATATTTTTGAAGGGACATAGTTGTGATATTTGATATGCAAGGTTAGTCCCATTAAGGGAATATTCTTATAAATGGAGAGTAATGGGCGAGTTAGGTTCTACACGCACACGGAGTGTACGCGGCCGAAGTTTTGGACCTTCTAGCAAGCCCATCTTCTTATTATTATTGGGCCCTACATCTTTTGGGCTATCTAAACTACAGTTCCTTGGGAGGGCCAGAGGCGGAGACCCAATTGTTTTTTCAAAACGTTGTTCTAATTCTCAACGAAAGCATAATATAAAGACGCTCTAATTCATCAGCATAACATACATTTCTTTTTTTATTATTGTTCGACGCTAAATTCGAGCTTCGACATTTTGAATGTGACTGTGAAACTTGACTAAGAATCAGTTGCCAAAAAAAAAAAAAATCTTGAAATTTTGGAAAAATTTGAGAAAAAAGTTGTCAGAAGTGGGATTTGAACCCACGCCCTCTTTCGAGGACCAGAACTTGAGTCTGGCGCCTTAGACCACTCGGCCATCCTGACTGTTGGATGATGGTTTTCAAAATTAAATAATACAATGAAAAAGTAATGTGGGGGGCATTACAAATTAACTCATGGAAAAGCATTCTCGAAGAATAGTGCAGTGCGTTTAATTACAATGGGGGAATGAGAATGATAATGGAATAGAATAGAAAAGAAAGATAGTTTATTTGTTTAGTTCTACTTTTACAAATGCAATGAAATGAGATATGAATATTTTTATGTTGACAAAATTACCCCTCATGCTAATATAACTAATATCATATATATTAATATAATCATTTAATAACTAATATTATATATATATAATTATAATTATAGTTATATAATATTTATTATTATTATACAATCATAATTTATAATATAATAAAATAATGTTATTTTGATTATTTTATATTATAATGTTACAACTATACCATATTATATTATTAAAAATATAGTATGATTATAAAAATATA
The DNA here is from genome assembly GCF_000414095.1 of Morus notabilis. Lineage (NCBI taxonomy): Eukaryota > Viridiplantae > Streptophyta > Magnoliopsida > Rosales > Moraceae > Morus > Morus notabilis. The sequence continues at coordinate 92,190 of NW_010361126.1, read as the reverse complement.
AAAATATAATATAACGTATTATAATTATAATATATAATATAGTATATTATCATTTCTAATTATAGCATATTATCTATTATAATATAAATTTATATTGTAATTATACAAATACTTAATTATAATATTATAAAATATAGTAGCTGATTATAATTATAATATTATATATTTAAAATAATAAAATCCTAATTTTTATTATAACTATCATATTATTAACGAAAACATCACATATATATTCTATAAAATAAAATAAAATAAAATAATATTATGCATAAAATATACAGTTATTATATTTAATTTTATAGAAAATACTACTATCCCAATTATTATTATAATTATTTATTACAATATCACAATTATATTATATTATATTATAATGATAAATATAATAATAATAATAATTAATTACAATATGACGATTATATTGTATATTACATTAATGATAAATATAATTACAATGTATAATATATAATATAAGATATTGTTATAATATTAAATATGATATATTATAATATACGTATATAATTATAATATATTATTATGTTATAAGATATAATTACATTATAATATAATATTAATTATATCATAATATTTATAATTATAATATTTAAGGGTAATGATAGGAAAGAAAATTAAAAGAGCTTGGAATGAGCATTCCTCTCATATGCAGAAGGAATGATGATTCACCCATTTGATGGAAAAGTCATTCTATTTTAAATGGCCATTCCTTTTACTAAAACCAACCAAACATAAGAATTAACCTTAATTCATTTCCATTCCCCCTAACTAAACACACCCTTATATATCAATCTCAATAAATAATAAAAACGGAATTGCGTCACTTTCTGGAGGGCGTAGAATAGATGAGTGTGTTTGCCAACTTACGCTTTTACTTTGCAATTTGGCAATTGCATTAATGTTGAACCCTCATATCTCAATAATATTTCATTAGCTACTAAATTTTCACTGTTAACAACTAGGAAGAGTTAAACCAAATCCACTCAAAAATGATTAAGCTAACAAGCACGATGGTTAGCTTTTTGTCCAAAAACGACTCAGATCTATTTGCTACCAAAACAACTATTAAGGAAGATCTTTATTCTTATGCCAGTCAAACATTAATATACAATCATGCATCCATGATCTTATCGTTGATCTCTTGGCCACCCCACTTCCGCATGCGTTCTGTGGTTTCTTCCACCTGCCAAAAATCAAAATTAATTTTATTTTTTTTCAGCACATGGGAGAGAATTGTGTAATATGGAAAGATGTATTGAGATTCTCAACATGGAAATGACACAATTTGAATACATCCATTACAAATTAAACACAGAGGTTAGAGACTTGCCTCCTTGTTCCAGCTGGTTTTGTAAAGTACAATCATGAGCAGCAAGGTTTGTAGACCGGTTCCACATATCATGCCTCCCCAAACTCCCTTTAATTAATAACAAAATTTGTTTGCATCAAAATTTTATTGGTAGCATGTATTGAAAAAAAGCGTCATACTGTCACTATTGGTGTTGATTATTATAAGTAATAGAGCGGGAGACTCACATCCTTATATCTTGTGCACTCATCAAATTTATATAAAAACATAATAATATGTACGCACCCTTATGTCTTGTGAACGCATAATATGTATATAAGAATAAATAATAACGTGTACAAAAAAAAAAAAAGTCGTTAATTCAAGGACCACTTACATTTACTCCAAGGTTTGCTGTATACCCAAGAAGGAAGCCTAATGGCAGTCCAAAAATGTAGTAAGAACCCAAGTTGATATAAGCCACTAGTGCTTGCCAGCCACCTCCAATAGCAACGCCTGCAAATTTTGACAAGAAAAAACCCAACATTTAAGGTAATTAATTAATGGGACCGCAATAACTTAATGGTCTTTAAACTTCTTGTTGGCAATTTATGGTAACGTGTATAACATGTTACCTGAGATCACGGGTTGGACGCTATTGAGAATCATAGTGACGCCTAAAAGATATGCAAGGTGAGACACGGCTCGGCGCACTTCCTTGCTACTTGTGAAGATGATCGCAAAATTGTCTTTGGTTATCAAAATCAAGACGGTGAAAAGAAGCCCGATTAGGAGAGACTGAAGCAACGTCACATAGACCGAATATTTGGCTGCCACTGGACGCCTCATTCCTAACTCATTGGAAACACGGACGCTGAAAATTAAACAGAAAAGAAAAAGTTCATCTAAGGATAATACTTTTTATTAATGCTTTCAAAAAAGTCATATATGTTTTATGTATTTATCATAATTATTAGGCTTACGGATTCATGAAAAATAAACTTTTAATGTTAAAATAATTTGAGAGTGACAAGAATGTAATGCTAGAATGAAAAAGTTTAACAAGTCAACCAATATCAATTAAATGTCAAATTTTAATATATGTTATACTTGGAGTCAAGTTTGATAAGGAATATATTTATATGTTAAATATAACATAAAAAAAAATAGCATTATGATGGAGATTAATTTTCCTACTTTTGATGCTAAAAATTTGTCAGACACTTATTGGGATGCTCTAAGAGTTTATATCAATCTTGCCTCACGTAGCATCAGTACCTGATGGCAGCATTTATTCCGAAGAACAACATGGCTTCCCATCCATTGAGATTCATGCTGAAACACACGGAAAATGAAACTAATAAGTCCACAAATTTGCAAATAAAGAACAAGAACATTCTAGTATTTAAAAAAAAAAAAAAAACATTTTAGTTTTTAAAAAAAAAAAAAAACATTTTAGTTTTTAAAAAAAAAAAAAAACATTTTAGTTTTTAAAAAAAAAAAAAAACATTTTAGTTTTTAAAAAAAAAAAAAAACATTTTAGTTTTTAAAAAAAAAAAAAAAACTGCTTGTGAATTGTGATCTTACCAAACGGACAGCGAATCAACAGCAATCACAGCATTGTCAAGATGTCCAGTGAGGATAATAATGCTCATCATGTACCAAACCTCAAGGCAAAGCATAACAGCGGAGGCAAGAGAGAGCCTAACAAAGGCCCAAATATCCTTAAAAGCATTCCATGAGAAACCACTCCAACCCTCATTGCACCACCCAATGACATAAACAACTTGGGCAGCCGCAATCAGCCAACTTGTGAGGTCAAAGGCCACTGCAGCCCCAGCCAAGCCCCAGTTGTAAAAGTAGATGAATAGCCAAAGCATTCCGACGTGCAGAATTAGCCCGATGAATCCGATCCACGCGAGGGCGTTGACTTTGCTCTGGGCTTGGAGGAACTTTTGAGTTGGGAAACTGATGGCTAGTGAGAATAGCTGAGGGATAACTAGGACGGTGAAGTTTCCAGCAAGATCAGCTACTTCATCAGCCTGGCCAAAGAGCTTCAGAATTGGGGCGGCGAATATGTAAATTGGCAAGAGGATGATGCAGCTGCTTAGTAATATGATCCATGATCTTTGCATGTAGATCCCAAGCATTTTGACTTGTCCTGCTCCAAAAGCTTGCCCACATAGTGTCTCTAGTGCACTTCCCATGCCCAACTACAACATTTTTTGTTTTGATCAAGATTAGGATCTCATTTGTTTTTCTAGAGAATCGGAGTTAGTCTAATAATTGAAAGATTAAAAATGAAACTGAATTGAAAGTAAAAATGAAAAACTGATTGCTGAATTAAGTTTTTATTTTAGTCATGTTTGTTTCTTTGGAGAATTGTTTTAGAAAGCCCAGCAGGCTGTTTAGTTTTGCCCATAAATAGTATCAGTTCATATATATATATATATGCATATTTTTTGAAATTTTCTACCGACTTTAAACGAGAGAATGCGAGATTCAAAATTCAACTTAACACGCCCAGATAAGAGTGAGTTATTAAATTATTTTATACGAAACTAAATACAAAACATACATAGCATCTCTGAAGAAATCAAGATTAAAAAAAACTAATAATTATAATCATGTTTTTTTTTTTCCCACAAAGAATCAAGAAAGAACTCGTTTTTTCGCAATCATGTCTCTACTAGAAAGCAGAATAGAGGAGATTCAAAATTCAAAGCTTGAAAATTTTAATTAACAAAGTTCGAAGAATTAAACGCTAAACAATCAAGACAGAAAATCTTGTTAAGAGCATTGTTTTCAGAAACGTCAAGAAGAAAGAATACACACAACTTATAAGTCACCAAGTCAAACGAAAACATGATTATTCGAATTTTTCGTTTGGAACAAAGAGTTTACTACGTGATTATAACATTCTTCATAACTCGATTACGTGAAAAATATTGAAATATGAAGAGAGAGAGAGAGAGAGAGAGAGAGAGAGAGAGAGAGAGAGAGAGAGAGAGAACCATGAAGCCGAAAGAGAAAGTGCCAATGACGGAGAGAGAGAGGGTGACGGCAGAGAGCTCGAGCTCGCTGATATGGCCGACGAAGATGCTGGTGACGGAGTTGATTCCGTAGTTGCAGAGAATAGTGCAACCGATGGGCCCTGCAATTTTCCACATCTTCACCGTCTCCTTCCAGAACACCTTCCTCGCCTCCCCCACGCTCTCAATCGGCGCGTAGTCTTCCTCGCCGTCGCCGTTCGCCGCCAGCAATGGCGCCTCCATTACGATTAGAGTACAGATTGTACGCACGCTACTTTGGTAATTCGATGAAAATAAGGTTGTTGAATCAGCGCTCTAGATTTTCGCTCTCTCTCCGTAATATCTATAGTGGTCGCATTCACCTATACCACCTTTTGTTTTGTTTTTATTTTCAAGTTTGTTGGTTGGTTTGCAATCTTTATCTTTATGTTATAATAGGAGGAGACGTATTTAGCCCCAACACAACACAATACATTCGCTGGTTCAAACTTCAAATCCAACGCTCCAGGTTCAAAATTTAAAGTTACACCGATAAATATGAATATATAGGTAATACAAGTGCGCACATAAAACGAGTTTTTAATGATTACATCAAATATAAAAATTTGAATGTTTTAATAATATTTTAAATAAAAATTTAAAACTTTAATTAAATTTATTATGGACTAATTTTGATTATTATATTTAAATATTATCCTCTAATATATGGCTCTTATATACCATACTTAAAATCACATAAATAATCGTAAAATTTTTAATGATATTCATAAAGTATATAACAATATATGCATATAAATAATGAATTTTCTATTTTATTAATTAAATAATAAAATTCAAAATCACATCTCGTGCTTTTGGACACCATTCCCAGTAGATCTCTTGACCGGCTATCTCCCTTGACAGCTCATTGGCCAGTTGCCCTTCACCGGAGGTTTCTAATAGCGGCGGTCGGAGGGTTTTTTTTTCTGATGTAATTTTTATGTTTGTAATAAGGGCAATGGTCTCCCCACCCGACCCACTTTTATTTTGCTATTTGTTGTTAGTTTTTAGTGATCAGTTTAGGCTGTTTGTATGTATCTTATTAGGGTTGTCTTGGTCCGACTAGAATTTTTTCTATGCCATGTAGATGTCCCCTTTTTGTGGGGTTTGGCAATCTGTCCCTCCAGCGCTCGAAAGCTTATCTCGATGAGAGGGGTTTTTTCAACTCGAGCTTTATTTGTGCTAGCTCGTTAATAGGTGTTCTCCCATTTTCAGGCCTCAAGCGTGCGTCCATCCTTCTAATAAATCATTAGTATTATACCGAGATGACTATTTATCAGTTTTTAATTAAATACAATTTTCCTTTAAAAAAAGTTGAGAATTTTAATATTTATAACAATAATCTTATTGCATTATTTTTTTAGAGAGATATTTATAGCGGAGAACAATTATCTTATATACATTTAAAAAAAAAAAAAAAACAGTTATCTTTTGTTTCTTTCTGTTTTATTAAATAAGCTTTCCAAAATATAATTAATTTTCTATAATTATTCGCTAATGGTCTGTCATGAATGTCATTGGTCCACATTTGTAATGAATATATGAATTATGAATGGTTGATCTGCACGAGGTTGGTAAGATGGTTGGCACATGATTGTGCACGTCAGCAAATCATGTACTGATTTTTTTGAGCACAAGAAACTTTCTGAGGACAAACTACTTCAACAATTGATTTCAGAACACCAATTGACTCTCTGTTTCGAATCGCAAAATTCCTTGTTGACTCCATCTCCGACGACACATTGTCCTCGCTCGGATAAACAAGGATTGATGCATCACAACCCTGCATTTGCCAAGAACATTAGATAAGCTTAAATATTTGATCAGTTATTCTTTGGTATGGTTAGCGATGACTAATAGTACATGTATAAGTAATGTAGCTATTCATAACACAGATAAAACGATAATAGATACGTATTAAGACAAACGACAGATAAATAATAAAATAAAGTTAAATTAACAGACTAATAATAAAAGGATATTGCCCTCGCAGAAGAGTGTTTAGGTCATGAATTCCTATCATTCATGACCGCTTCGGTCTGCCAAAGTCTTCTGCAATGACATTGTCTTCGCAAAAGAGTGTTTGGGTCAAAAAGCCCTGCCATTCCTGACTGCATCAGTCTATCAAAGTCACACCCCATTATTCGGCGAGGACGTTTGTCCTCGCTGAATCCTGTAAAAAAAATGTCCCGCCTTATCTTAAGTTTGCAGTAGTGAAACAATATTGTTTCATTGTTGTAACGCTTTCTGCGAGGATGCTCGTCCTCGCGGAAGGCCCTAATATGTTCAAAACATAACATATTTGCTCAGAGTTTCTCCTTCTTCGTTCTTTTCTCTTTCTCTGTTATACCAGAGAGAAATCCGGACGGCAAATGTGCCTACCTCTTTGCAAGAGACCCTTGTAGGACATTTTTATTCCTTCTCTCTCTCACTTCTTCAACTCTCTCATCCCTCCTTTCGTTTGCTCTATATCCGACCATAATGCCCCGGATAGGACAGCCCTATCCGCGCACAGGACAGCCCCATCTGCGCACAGCACAGCCCCATCCGCGCCCAGGACAGTCCCATCCGCGCTCAGGACAGTTCTATCTGCGCTCAGCACAACCCTATCCGCAGCCAGGACAGTCATATCCGCGGCCAGGACAGCCCCATCCGCGCCCAGGACAGCCCCATCCGCGCCCAGCACAACCCTATCCGTGGCCAGGACAGCATCGCACGCGCCCAGGACAGCCCTATCCGCGGCCAGGACAGCCTCATCCGCGGCCAGGACAGCCCCGCGCGCGTCCAGAACAGACCAGACATTGCCAGTGGACTCCAATTGAGCTCGAGAGTTTTCGAAACCCTCGTTTTGCGTGCCAAAGGACCCGGAAGAGTTTCAAGCCCCGAAAGAGGTGGAATCCGACCTGAAGACGAAGAACGAAGCCAAAGAATGAAGAATTCAAGAATCGAAGACCCGTTGATATAACATAAGAAAATAATTATTGTAATTATTTATTTATTTGATTTGGTTGTAATTTATATTTTCCATGAGACCTGGTCAAATCCATCTCAATAGCCGATTGTAAATATTTATATTTTATGTTGATAATTATATATTATATGTCCATGCATATAACATGCCATATAGATATAGTGTGCCTACTCATATGTTTTGTAACATGTCATGCATACACGCGCATTTATTATTATTTATTATAAAAGAGTTTTAGAAAAATAAAATAAAATAAGCACCATGCGCTAAAATTGATTTAATATGATTAAATTGATTTAAGTTGCAAAATTGATTTACAAAATAATGTTATATGTGAAATTAAATTTAAGAGTTAAATTTTAGAATTTCACATATCCGAAAAATAAATTGTTTATTTATCGGGATTTGAAAAACACGAGATGATTTTCAAATAAAATACATATTTACAAAATAATGAGTGGGAGAGGGTTGAATGACAATACGACCCACTGGTCTCCATCGTTAGTTCAACACCGTGAGATTTGAAAGGGGCTTCGCGGCGGCACCGATTCCGTACTCCCTACGGAAAGTGTTCTTCATAACAAGGTTGACTTCCTAGCGATAGGATTCAAGGGTGTATTTTCGGTTTGACCTACCCTACGGCGGCACTCCAAAGTTAAGTATTTAGAATCTAAAATGATGGGTTACACTCATGGAAATATAATCAATTTACTGATTATATTTTTGACCAAAATAACAGTAGTTGATAAATATGAAAATATGAGATATTTTGAATATATTTATTAATTGCGAAGGTCTCGGTTCGATTTGCGAATATTTTGAGCTACCCTACGGCGGCACTATATTCGTGAAAAATTGGACTATCGTTGGCACCTAAAATTAAAACATGATTTATGTATTTCTCATGTGCATCATGCATCATATTTAATTGCGCTAAAAATTCACATGCCTTGATATTCATGCACATAAATTGATTAGATGAATATTCTACTTATTTCCAATATGCCAAATCCTATAAACTCACTACATGAACTAGAAACACTAACTAGAGATAAACTATGCGAAGTGGTAAAGTAACATAAACAACTCACATTCATGTGATGAATATAAGTTTGTCCCAAATGGAGGATTGTCCTCATGTCCCTAACGAAACCACTGTAGCTAACTGTTAGCTAGGGTTATGCGTGGTAATTCATAAGAAATATGAAGGCATGGAAACAGCTTATGAGATTATGCAGTCATTAGACACCATATATGAAAATCCATATAAGAAAGGCTTGGCTAAATACTGTAAGAGCCCCGACCAAAAGACAAAGGGAAAATCGTTTCCACCAAAATAAAGGAAAAGAATCAAGCGAATATGATTTCCTAAGTTCTGAAAACATGTTTAGTAAAGGGTGATTCCTATTCCTGGATAGTGGATTCGGGAGTTACTACTCATGTTTATTTTCTTTATTATGTCTTAGCTGTCACAAGGAAAAACGTCTCCACTGAAATAAAGGAAAAGAATCAAGCAAATACGATTTGCTAGTTCTAAAAACATGTTTTAGTAAAAGGGTGATTCCTTATCCTAGATTGTAGATTCAGGAATCACTAATCATGTTTGTTTTCTTTAAGTCTCAGCTCTTACTGTGGAAGTCTGTCTTGACTAGGAGCAATACCCCTTTGACTCTGCGGTAATTGATGGGTCTGTTGGTTCACCAGTTGGCCCCTGATAGGACAGTTCCTCTTGATATGCCCTAGCTCCCCACAATGGTGGCACTTGAAGCTATAGGATCCACTCTTCCCACTTCCCGAAGAGCCACTGCTACCACTAGGCACTCCCCTACTACCTTGCCCTTGATCACGGCTTTTTCTGTTATTCCTTTGAGGTCCTCCTGAAGTTTTCCCTGAAATTGCTCGATCCTGGAGGAAGACGAAGTGCTCTTGTTCAACAGAGATGGCTGCTGCAACCAAGTCACTATAAACTCGATGCCTTAAAGCTACCACTGATTTTTGGATTACACCCTTAAGACCTTTCTCGAACTTTAGGCACTTCATGTGCTCCGATTCAATCAAGGAGGGAGCAAAACGGGACAGTTCATTGAACCTTGCCTCGTATTCCCGCACTGTCATTTCCCCTTGTTGTAGGCCCATGAATTCCATGGCCTTTTCATCTCGATAACTTTGGGGAAAGAATTGCTCATTAAAGAGCGCTTCGAATTATTCCCAAGTCACCCCTTCTACATCTTGCATTCGCCGGATATGCTTCCACCATGCACCTGCAGGACCTTCAAACTTAAAAGCTGCGAACTCCACCCAATACTCATCCGGTACTCCCATGGTACTTAGATGCTTAGACACCGATTCGAACCAATACTCAGCTTCCTCGGGTCCACCCGCGTTAGTGAATACAGGAATTGAACTACGCCTGTACTCATGGAAGTAGTTCTATTTTCTGTCCTCCGTGGGACGTTCATTTTGGGCTCTAGTAGCCATCCCTTGGAAAGCGGCATACATGGCTTCCATGAATTGCTCATTCGGCATCGCCGGTGGGTTCGGATTTCTACGGCGCGGCGGCATTCTTTTATCTGAAAAGAAAGCTAGACTGTTTTAGTGGTTTCCTGATGTCATTCATGTATGCATAATTCCAAATCCTAAGGTTCTAAACCAAGGGCTCTGATACCAAGTCTTGTCACGCCCCTAAACCGGGGTTAGTGACGTGGAGGCTCGTTTAGAAACTTAAACCTGTTTGAGAGAGAGTGATTAGCAAAATAATTTAATT
>NW_010361126.1:66029-81711 GCF_000414095.1 Morus notabilis | reverse complement strand
GCCCCCAAGGATGCGATTCCCACATCCCGATCTCTGTGGCCACCATGCATTGTATCATTCCTTAAAATATTTCATTTTAAGAATTGATACGCTTTGAAATCTCATTTCCAAAATCATTGGAAAAACTTAATAGCATTCTCATGCTATTTCTTTAAAATCATTTTCTTTAAATATGTTTTGTTCTAAAACATTTTCATAGGCCAAAATAATTTAAAATGAGGCTAACAAGGATATGGACAAGAATATCCTACCTCTCGAATGTCAAACCTGGGCTAGCCTTCAGTTCTCCTAGCCTCCGCTTTCCTTAAAGCCTTAATATTTGACCTTCTCCACTAGCTTTATCACAAAAGCAATATCTTAGGAAGTATTTCTCATTCCTAAAACGAATTAAGTTCAATCATGTTTAATTGTTTCCTATTAGTGTGCCTTGACTCAAATCCAATTTTCACAATGATTTTATAATTCAGTTTGGGAGTTCTTTAAAAATAGAATCCAATTCATAGGTTTGGTTTTCCTATTTAATTTCAGTTTAAAAACAAGTTTCTAAAGAAATTTCGGCAGCATGCCGGCATAAATAGGAAAAATGCCAAACCTGCAATTCAAGTTCAATTTCAATATATATTCTCCAGAATCCATCAAAATCAGTTTCTAATCAATTAAACAAGTCCAATAACTAAAAACCCCCAAATTTCATTCGATTCTAATAATAATTGTTCAAACTCGAACCCTAACTCAAAATTATTCAAATCTAACTAAAATCAAACTTTATCAAGCTTAAAATTCAAATCAAAGAGTGGGTTTCAAAGGGACCTCAAATCAGTTGCTCGAGCTTTGTCTCCCTCAATTTTTCTGTTTTTCATTTTTTTTTTGTGATTCTCGGCCAAACTGCCGAGAGAGAGAGAGAGGGAGAGAGAAACCCGGAGAGAGAGAGGACGCCGGTGGGAGGAAGCCCAGAGAAGGAGGTGGCCGGCGGTGGAAGAAAATGGAGAAAGAGAGAGAGAAAGATGGCTGTGCGTGGGAGAACCAGGGAAGGAAGAAGAAGAAAAAAAAGAAAAAAAGAAAAAGAAAGAGAATGGGGGGCTGGGCGCACGGGAAGGAAAGGGGGAAAAGAAAAAAAAGAAACGAAAAAAAAGAAAAAGAAAAAGAAAAGAAAAGGAAACAGAAAAATGGAAAAAAGGGAAAATGTATTAAATTTAAGTGTGGTTTCCAAAAATCTTTAGGGCGAAATTATAAATACTGAAAATAACTTAAAGTCCCTTGATTAACTATGAAAATCAAATTAGGCACACTTATAATCCACAGTTTAGCATAATTAAACATGTTTAATTCTAGAGGGCGTTACAGGTTCCGATATTTGTTCTGAATATTTAGAAAATGATTTATACTGCTTAAACTGATGCATGAGTCACTGCGTAATGTTAAAATGTTCAACAGTTGCCGAACCTAAGAATAAGAAGTAAGAGATTTCTCATGATAATAACACATATCTGTGGCATCTTAGGCTTGGTCATATTAACCTAAATAGGATTGAAAAACTGGTAAAGGATGGTCCTTTACGTGAACTAAAAGTTAGTAAGTTTCTAGTCTGTGAATCTTGTCTGGAAGGTAAAATGACTAAGAGGCCTTTCACGGCGAAAGGAGAAAGAGCTACAGAACCTCTTTAGCTGACACATTCAGATGTATGTGGACCATTAAACATCCAAGCTAGAGGTGGTTATGACTATTCGAGATATGGTTATGTTTACCTAATGCAATGGAAATCAGAAACTTTTAGAAAGTTTAGAGAGTTCCGAGCAGAAGTTATAAAATAATTAGGTAAATCAATTAAGACACTTCGATCAGTTCGAGGGGGAGAATACCTAGACTAAGAGTTCTGGGATTTCTTGATTAAAGAAGGTGCGGTATCCTAATTGACTGCATCTGGTACACCACAGCAGAGTGGTATAGCTGAAAGGAGAAATCAGACTTTACTTGATATGATAAGATCAATGTTGAGTTATTCTTCACTTCCTACTTCATTCTGGGGTTATGCCCTAAGAACCACCGTGTATATTCTGAATCTACCACCATATAAGTCTGTACCAAAGACACCCCTTGAGTTGTGGAATGGTCGAAAGCCAGTTTTGAAGTATATTCACATATGGGGGTGTCCGGCTCATGTGATGAAACAATAGACTGGGAAGTTGGAACCAAGATCAGAAAAATGCATATTTACGGGATATGCAATGGGGACAAGAGGAGGATTATTTTATATAGTCACAAGAATCAAAGGGTTTTTGTATCGATAAATGCCACATTTCTAGAGCATGACTATATGATAGTTTTCAAGTCCAGAAGCAAAGCAGTTCTAGAAAGTTACTTTCCAATGAGATAGGACTACAACCGACAAGAGTTATTAGAACGCTTAAAGATAAGACCATGATTCCTAATTAAACTCCTGTGGCACCTCGTCGTAGTGGGGGGGGTAAGCAGATTACCTAACCGATATACCGGGGAGGTCCAGATCGTCACTGTTGATGACGGTAAGGAGGATCCATTAACCTTTAAGGCTTCAATGGATGATTCTAATAAGAAAAAATGGCAAGCAACTATGAAACTCGAGATGGAGTCAATGTACTCTAACTCAGTCTGGCAACATGTAGATCTACTTGTAAGGGTAAAACCTATTGGATGCAAATGGATCTTCAAGAGAAAGAGATGAGCGGATGAAAAAGTAGAGACTTATAAAGCAAGGCTAGTGGCTAAGGGTTATACCCAGAAATATGGAGTTCATTTTGAGGAAACTCTCTCATCAGAAGCCATGCTTAAGTCCATCCGGATTCTTTTGGCCATATGAGCATATCTTAAATATGAGATATGGAAGATGGATGTCAAGACAACTTTTCTAAATGGCTATCTTGAGAAAACCATCTATATTAATCAGCCAGAGGGTTACATAGAGGAAGGCCAAGAGTAGAAAGTCTGCAAGCTGTCGAGATCTATTTATGGATTGAAGCAAGCTACTAGATCATGGAACATCGGGTTTGATAAGGCTATTAAGTCTTATGGATTTGATCAAAACCAAGATGTATCAAACAAAAGAAAAGAAGATGTTCTTGTTCTTTGCAAACCCAAATATATGATATTTAGTGGAAGTGGTCAGTCGTTGTCAGTTGAACTCAAGATTCGATTAGTGGGTAGCGTTGTAGTGTATCCTTAAGTGTATGAGGAAAGCAACAAACTATTACATAGTTTAGTCAGTGAAAGAGTTGTCTTTTAGCTCGATACATAGACTTTGACTATGAGTCTTACATGGAGTTCAAGAGTCGACATCCAAATTTGTGTTCACACTAGGTGAAGGAGTCGTGATATGAAAAGTTGTTGGCAAAGTATGATTGCTAATTCTATCATTAAGAGTTAATGTATTGCAGCTTGTGAAGCATCAAAAGAAAGTACCTGACTCCAGAAATTCTTAACTGATCTGAAAGTTATTCCAGGCATAGATCAGTTATGGATACCTAGAAAGTTTCAGGAATGGAGACATATTCTACTTGCTTTAGGACAAGTGGAAGATTATTGGGAATGGTGTCCTAGAAGCATGAGATATGATAAGATATTTATTATTTATTTAATAAAAGGGTTTATTCATCATTTTACGTGTATATATTTGTGAATATTTTATGAATATCAAATGAAAATTTCATGATTATTTATGTGACCCAAAATATTGTATATAAGTATTATATGCGAGATGATAATGTTTAAGGATAATAATCAAAAATTGATGTTCGTAATGAATTTAATTAAAGTTTAGAATCTTTAATTAAAACATTATTAATATATGTGATTCACATTTAGAATGGAACGGTGTTATCCGCACTATTAATATGGTGAGATATTGAATAAGTGTATTACGCATAATGAGATTATGTGGAACAGTGACACATACACAATATGAATTTATAATAATTTATGTTAAGTATAGAAATTCTAATTGCGTCTACCGATGGTCATATATAAAATGATCTTAATCTCGAGTTCTTAACAAACTCCTCTTTATGAATTTGTGTATTTTAATTTACTCGGTACGGATTCCGAGACCCTGAATCTTAATCCTTGTATTTTGGAGACATGATGAAGTAGGTAGCCGGGAATGTTATTATATGAGATGGAATCCATTCCTTCTTGAGAAAGAGGCAGATAAATAATTCTCTTGAGTGTTGATTCGGTACTTGGATTAGTAAGAGCGCTCTGGTTCATGAATGTGGGTTATGAATCACTATCCATTAGAGAATCAATGGTACTCAAGGATGAAGATATAATTAGAGAGGTTAACGGATTTTACCTAGCTCTAATTATGAATTATTTATGGAGGATTGATCTATATGCAGTGACTATATCAAATGGACACTTCACAATTTAGAAGTAATTTATGTCTATAATTTCGAGAGTGCAATTCCAAGTTTATAGTGGAGGAACTATTGTAATTAATGGAATTAACTAATTAATTAAAGCGTTTAATTAATTATTAATTTTATTGAAGCTCGGGATTATAGGTCCATTAGTCCCCGCGTCATCCTAGTAATTCTTCCAGACACAAAGGGCAAAATGAGAATTTTAGAATTACGGAATTCTAAAATTAAACACTTGAAAATAATTAATTATTATTTAAATAATATGATTAGTTAAATTTGAATTTGAACATATCTAGATTTATCCATTTAAACTTATTTGATAAGTTGTTTAATTTAGAATTCAAATTAATTTAAGTTTGACTTAAATTCGAATTTGAATTTGAATTAAAATTGGATTGCAGGATAAATGATGATTTTCTCTTCCTTCCCTATCTGTATTTGGTGCCTACCACAGGGATAGGATCATCTAGGTTGGCCGGCCATCTTGAGGATAAGGAGTAGGAGACTTTTATTTTAAATTCAAATATGAGATAATTAACGAGCTTTATCTTGGAGATAGAGATTAGATTTCTTCTAGAAGTTTGAATTATACTCTATAAATAAGAGAATGATAGAAAATTTTGAGCTATATTTTATATGGTGGCCGAAATTCTCTAGTATAGTGAGAAGGAAAATTTTTTTTCTAAAAAAAAATTCCACATCGTGCATGCGTTGGTGTTTTTGGAAATTCGAGTGTTTGTTTTAACATGTTTTATCTCAGGTGTGCCCACACACACATCTTCGTAGATTTTAGGAATTGACGTGGAAGACATTAGTTTTCTAAACACAAGGCTTTAGAGCAAGGATTGTTCAAGGTCAAAGAACTCAAGTTATCATCCTAATCGACTGTCATGTATTATTCGTAATTGAGTTCTTAATAAATGAATTAATGTGATTAATTTATTCGTGCATAAATTAATATAATCTATAGAGTATCTCAAAGATTTTATGAAAATTTTTGTTATACTTGATCCGCTATCCCCACACTTTCACATTCGAAAACCAACAAAATGCTGCCGAAATTTATGTGTAAACGAAACGATAATGCGGATAAGTTTACTAAATACGCTAAGAACACAAACGAATAGGATAGGGCTTAGAGTTGGAGCGATAAGGTGTAATTAGGACACTTTGTAAGAATATGCATGCATTTGATGATCATACTGACTAGTATGTTTTGTTTAATAAGTAGTTTATCATCATGCTAATCGACAAGAGTTGGACAAAGTTGAGAAATCGTACGTGTAAGGAATACATGGACGGAATTGTGGCATTCTTGGAGATGGCTAAGAATCACGTAAAGGAGAAAGGACAGATAAGGTGCCCATGCAACAATTGTGTGAATTATATTAATATTTAATGATATTTTAATTAATTTTAATTTGAGACAAAAATTTTAATTTATGTTATTTTTAAAATGAATCAAAAAAATTATTTATCAAATATAATTTTTAAATTTTTTTAAAAAATAATTTTAATATTAAAATAACACAATCTGCGAGTAGGGGTGTAAATCGGCCAGGTAGGGAAGGGTTGAGTCAAAAAATTGAGCCTACCTGACCAGTGCGGGTTGAGAAAATTTTAGGCGGCGACACTCTCTTAAGTCTACAAACCCGCAACCTTTCGGGTAACCTCGGGTAGGGTCGGGTTACTTGGGTTGGTGAGCCATCTTTCTGGCCGAAAATACTTTGCATCTTATCCCCAAATGTAAGCATGGCTGAACCTTTCCAATTATCACAATATGCATAAAGCAAGAGTGATCTCAAGGACCACATGATTACTTTTTAGTCAATTAATCTGTGCTTGTTACAGAAAAAATCATTATCAAACAAAACATGTCTTTCCTTCAAGAGGGGTCTAAATGCAAGGTGAACAATTAAAACACTCACTTTGAAATCAAACACTTCCAATATAAATAAAGAATGTCCTAATTCAACAACTATAGCATACAAGTATTTTTTACACAAACCGTGAATCCAAAATATAAATAAGTTAACAGTTTAAAAGCATAAAGTCCATAAACTTATGAAAGTAAGAATTTGAAGTGTTGGACATTGTTTTACCTACTTTGAACATATTCGGCCGGGTAGGGTTACTTCGGGTTCATGTAACCCCACCCCGCGCCCCTACCCGCGCAGTGCGGGTTAGACATAATTAAAACTGAAAATTAAATAAAAAATTAGAAACCCGTGATTTTTGAGTAGGGTCGGCTCGGCTCAGCCGGGTTCGTCGGGTTCAGAGTGATTTCTTACAGCCCTATCTGTGAGGACAACGGTCCTCGCAAAAAGACCACAATCTACGAGGACAATGTCCTCGCAGAAAACTTGCCCGTCCCCATTTTTGTTACGTTATCAGATTTCTAGCGCCCTTGGGAAAGCATCAATCATTCTGCCAGGACCAGATTTTATTCTCACAGAAAGTCTTCTACGAAGAGGATGCAGCGAGGACTTGTATCCTCGCAAAAAGTCCTCTGCGAGGACGACACCTCCTTCTGCAAGGACTAACGTCCTCACAAAGAGCCTTTATTGTTGTAGTGATTATTATTTAAGAGCTGAGGCTAATTAATATAAAAAAAAAAAATTTGGGTGGGGTATTTATGATAATTATAACAAAACAATTAAGGTGCATTTAACGAAACAATTAATGTAAAGCATATTAGGAAAGAGAAACAAATTACTTAAAGATGATGAAAACAAATTAGCTAAATGTTCACTTTTTATTGAACAGGTATATCACATAAGTAAAATAATGTGATATACTTAGTCAACTGAATAATTTCTCAAATAAAAATCAAGACCCAAAAAAATTGTAGATTTTATTCTTAAAGAGTGCATGAGTATGGACTTTTACCCCTTACTCTTCATAAATACCCTTTTGTTAGCGTAATTATTTGACTAAAAAGATTCAAAATCAAGAGCAAAAGGTAAAAATCCTGACACATTCACTTTTAAAGAGAATTTATCAAGATTACCTGAGAAAATTGCAGAAAGTAACCTCCTTTTTCCAAATGATATTCGTGCCGAAAAAAAAAAAAAGGTCCATAATCATATATTACATGCCTACTCTTAACAGTCGATACTAATTATACATTAGTATATGATCCTTAGGGAGTTTGTATGATAAGGGTGAAAAAAACACCTTAATTAGCGGCGATGATCAACATTTCTAAATATATACATCACCTCATCGTTAATTTATTGAAAGTCATGGTGTTAGTTGACAATTTATTGTGATCACATGACATGTTTTCAACGCCATTAATTAGCATTTGTATCAAAGATCTAGTTCTTGTACTCATCAAGAATATCAGAGAATTATATTGTTAATTATGGAGGGAATATTATATCATGATAATATTTTGAAAATAAATTACCAGGAAGCCATAGCATAAGGTGCTGACGACGGTGAGAGAAATGGTGACGGCGGAGAGCTCAGCATCTCCGAGATGTCCAACAAACAGAGTCGTCACGAGTTTCCACAGCTTCACCGACTCAGACCGCAACATTGTCTTCAACTCACCCACGCTCCTCACCGGCGCGTAGTCCTCCGCCGCATAGTCCGCCGTCTCCTCTGTCTTCTTGTCAAGCAACGGCTCAGCCTCGGATCCCATGTTTGGAGAAGGTAAAATTAAAGGACTAAAACAACTGATCAATGTTTATATATTAGAACTTAGTCTATATACTCTTCATATATATATGCACATTATGGTAATGAAATATTGTTACATATACATATATATGTGTGTGTATATATATATATTATATATATATATATATAAGCAGAAGAGTGTCGAAGTGATGGGCACATATACAAATCAGACGCGTCTGATATATTTATAGTGATCTATATACTCTTCATATATATATGCACATTATGGTAATGAAATATTGTTACATATACATATATGTATATATATATATATATAAGCAGAAGAGTGTAGAAGTGATAGGCACATATACAAATCATACGCGTCTGATATATTTATAGTGATCAGGAATGATCAAGATCAATATCTTATACTTTGAACTACACTTAAACGATACAATCAAATGAATTCAAACATCGTGGTCCGCCAAAAAGAATACAGAAAACAAAAGCAAAGCGTGGCACAACAATTGTCATTTTTAATTAACGTGAACATATATCTAGGTCATTTACTTTTGAGTGTGAATATACCCATGCAAAACTAACGAGACGCGTTGGGAATTAAATTAAAATGAAAGTTAGAAAAGTATATGAATGTCAAAAGGTGGTCTGGAGAAAGTGGTGAGCTCGAGAAACTGGTGAATTGGTTTTTTATTCCATTTGTTTATCATACTCCCAACATATGCTTGTTTGCCTCTTCAATTTAAATGCTTGTTTGCCTCTTTAATTTATAAGTTTAAAACCATCTACAATATGTTAATATTAATTGTATATTTGATATCAAAAAATGTGATATAAATGTGTTATTTTTGCTCCAATACATAATGCTATTTGAAATGTTAAATCTACTATTTCTCATAATAAAGTTGTAAAACTAAACTTTTATTTTTAAAATAACTAAAAAATGTAAAAGTTGTAATGATTATATAAAAAAAGTAAGCATTTTAACCATTAGCAATTAAATGACAAACCTTTCATATGCTAGTGAGAAATTTACCACAAAATATAACATATATAAGAAAATTTGACAAAACAAATAATATTGTATTGAATAATGTTTTTTGTACTCAAATGTTAAATTTATCATTAACACATCAATTATAGTATTGGATTGGAGATCCTCTAACAAATTGGTGAAATAAGAGTAGCCAACCGATTGACTTCTAACTTGGGGTTTATATAGAGTAGTTTAGAAAATTCTTTAATTCCGACTTACTAAGAGCCCGTTTGGTTGGAGGATTCGCTCTCTGATTCGAATCATGGTTCATGGTTCGCTACAGTATTTTCTCTCACAAAAAACACACGTAAATCGAAAATAATTCTAATCTCATGATTCTAATTCATGAACCAAACAGACTCTAAGTAATTATGGAGCTTTTTAGTTTGTTTGTACAATAAAAAACCTCCGAAAATATGCAACATCGTAATAATAGTTTTCAATGGCCATATTAATTTTCATTAATTTTTTTATATATATTTTTGTAAAGTGGGAACGAACTTGATTTATTTATTTATTTATTTTTCCTACATGCATATGGTGGAGTTGGACTTGGTCTCATGGAAAGCTCTATCGCATTGTCCGCAAACATCTTTTCGATAAAAATACTCCCAAATCCTCCAGAACCAACTTGTTAATAGCTGTAGGGTGGGCGAGATCTTGCTCTATTTAATTATTATCCTCGAGAAATGCTATACTTCATGAAATATCTTCAACAGGAAAGCACTGGAAAGCACTAATAAGGAGAAATCATAGCAAGTCACGTATTAAAGGATTATCAAGAGTGAATCACGTGGCGCATGTGAACAAAGAAAAAGTAGTGCTTCGTGCTATGATTTATCAAGAGTTTGTTTGGAAAAAATTTAAAATTTATGAAAGAAAACATTATAACAGAACTTATAAATTTTTTTTTTTTTATAGAATAAATATTGTTTGACCGGTTTAGTGTAATTCGGACCCATCTTCCAAAAACATTCCCTAGGATTTTTAGTGAAGTACTGTAGGTGGGATCTTTTTAAATAGTCGACTAGCCGTGTTCCACATTAATCTCTCAGTGCCTATTTTTCTTTCTAGAATCTATATAGATGTTAGATTTGTAGTTTTTTTTTTTTATTTCGGTCTTACTCAGCATTAATCATTATCTCTTCAATAGCCATTTTAACCTATTGTCATCAGATAATAAATTTAAATTCAACTTGACTCTAAAGTTTATAAACATAACCATCGAAAACTATTTCATATACAATAATATATAATATAGAATGTATTATGCCTGCTTAAATCTGTTTAGAAAAAGTTTTAAGCGGATTCATATCTATTGTGCAATTATATATAAATATATATATATTGAATAGTAATTAGTTGACATATATAATATGACTGTAATATATGTTTGTGAGTGCTTATAACGTGGGTGGAAGCTTTTGAATTTAAAGTGCTCTCCTAGATATTCCGATATTCTGCTCTATCACCGAGAGAAAGGCCAACTAATTCACCTCATTAATCCACGATTTGTCATCAACAACTCTTAACATTTAATAATTTCGTCTTGTGGATGTCTCTCTCTATCTATCTCTCTCTCTCTCTCTCTCTCTCTCTCTCTATATATATATATATATATATAACTTGAGGTTACAATAATTACGACGATTTTCTGTGCTCCTCTCCCTCAATTATACAAGCAATTCCTTCCAAGTTGAAGAGATAATAACTTTTACCTTCTTTAAAGCTACAGGTCACACCTAGTCCAAGAATTGACAGCCTATCAAACAAATTGATTTTATCACTCAATAGGTAAATGTTTAGACCACTGCTTTGACATTTATATATATCTTTATATAAATAGTCGACTACTCGTGTTCCACATTGATCGCTCGGCGCCTATTTTTCTTTATATAAATAGTCGACTACCCGTGTTCCACATTGATCGCTCGGCGCCTATTTTTCTTTATATAAATAGTCGACTACCCGTATTCTACATTGATCGCTCGGCGCCTATTTTTCTTTCTAGAATCTATTTAGAGGTTAGTTTTTTAGTTTTTTTTTTTAATTTCGGTCTTGCTCATCATTAATCATTATCTCTTCACTGGCCATTTTAACCTATTGTCATCAGATAATAAATTTAAATTCGACTTGATTATAAAGTTTATAAACATAACCATGGAAAACTATTTCATATACAATAATATATAATATAGAATGTATTATGCCTGCTTAAATCTGTTTAGAAAAAGTTTCAAGCGGATTCATATCTATGATGCAATTATATATATATATATATATATATATTATATATTGAATAATAATTAGTTGACATATATAATATGAAGAGATAATAACTTTTAGCTTCTTTAAAGCTACAGGTCACACCTAGTCCAAGAATTGACAGCCTATCAAACAAATTGATTAATTACTCATTAGGTAAATGTTTAGACCACTGCTTTGACATTTATATATATCTTTAGTGTTTTATTATTATAATTATTGATTCCGTTGCTTTCCAATGGAAAATATCATAAACGCTAGAGTGATTAGGTGAAAGTCTTCTAGCTTCTGATATATATCATAAACAGTATTTGTGCCCCCACTAGCAGTTATCTTTTTTTTTCTCCTTCTGATAGTTTTTTTACTTTTGGCCTTTTTTTATTATTCTACTGGATTTTAACTTTAATTGACAACTATTTGATGACTTGGTTCTCAATTTACATGATGAAAATTGTAACCGAATAATTATATACGAAATATAACATTAAAAAATTCTTGTAACTGAACTTTCCTGATATTGAGTCTTTACGAGTTCTTTTTTTCTTTTTCTATTTCCTTTATTCCCTATTGCAAAATACAATTCTACAAATGCAAAAATTTATGTTCTCCATCTAAAATAAACCTAAAATTCTCATTCTTTTCTTTTGTTCCGTCACTTGATAAAGATATTTTTAATAGCATCGATAATAAAGTTAATTATACAATAGTACTAAAATATGAGAACTCATCAAAAATAATTATAATCTGAACCTTACTTAATAAAATTTTAATACAAAAACGTACTACAAAATTATTTTATTTTATATTATTAATTTATAAATTTTCTGTTTATTTATAAACTATCTAACTGCGTCCCTCCTTTGAGATGCACGTATGAATGAACCAATAACTTCAAACATCGTGAGAAAAAAAATATTGAAAGAAAAAAGCAAATTTTGGAGCAGGTCAGGTGGCATATGCAAGTAGGAACCAATGGGCACGTGACCCGATAAAGAAAAGAAAACATATTATATTACTATATTACAAATATAATAAAAATACATAATAATTATAATAATCATATCATATTTTGTACTATATAATGATATAGTTATTATAAAAATATATACAAAAATTATTCTTATAATATTTTAAAATAATACTAAATTTAAACTGTTGATATTTAAGTTTTTTCTAAGTCTGTTTAAAATAACCATAAAACCAACACTGACCGCTAACCGACTAAATAACCGATAGAAGAAAACCGATCGAAAACGAAATTGATCACAGTCGGTCGGTTAACCGAACTGACCGACCACTTAACACCCATGCACGGAGCTAAGGGGACCAGCGGGGGCACAACCCCCACCGACTAAAATAAAAAAAAAATAAAAAAATAAAAAAAATTTCAACTCCTCTGCAACATTGTATGATTAAAATTTTATTACGGTATTTGTGCCCCCACTAGCAGTTATCTTTTTTTTTCTCCTGATAGTTTTTTTACTTTTGGGCCTTTTTGTTTATTACGGTATTTGTGCCCCCACTAGCAGTTATCTTTTTTTTTCTCCTTCTGATAGTTTTTTTACTTTTGGGCCTTTTTTATTATTCTACTGGCCTTTAACTTTAATTGACAACTATTTGATGACTTGGTTCTCAATTTACATGATGAAAATTGTAACCGAATAGTTATATACAAAATAAAATATTAAAAAGTTCTTGTAACTGAACTTTCCTGTTCTCAATTTACATGATGAAAATTGTAACCGAATAGTTATATACAAAATATAATATTAAAAAGTTCTTGTAACTAAACTTTCCTTATATTGAGTCTTTACGAATTCATTTTTTTTTTCTATTTCCCTTATTCCCTATTGCAAAATACAAGTCTACAAATGCAAAAATTTATGTTCCTCATCTAAAATAAACATAAAATTATCATTTTTTTCTTTTGTTCCGTCACTTGATAAAGATATTATTAACCGCATCGATAATAAAGTTATTGTACAACAGTACTAAAAGATGAGAACTCATCAAAAATAATTATAATCTGAACCTTACTTCATAAAATTTTAATACAAAAACGTATTAAAAAATTATTTTTTTGTATATTATTAATTTATAAATTTTATGTTTATTTATAAACTACTAGATTAAAAGTCTAACTACGTCCGTCCTTTGACAAGCAATTATGAATGAACCAATGACTTCAAACATCGTGGGAAAGAAAAAGAAATTGAAGGAAAGAAGCAAATTTTGGAGTAGGTGCGGGGCAGGTGGCATATGCAAGCGGGAACCAGTGAGCACGTGGCCCGATAATGAAAAGAAAACATATTATATTACTATATTACAAATATAATGAAAATACATAATAATTATCATAATCATATCATATTTTGTACTATATAATGATATAGTCATTATTTTAATGATATAAAAATATATAAAAAAACTTATTCTTATAATATTTTAAAATTTTGCCAAATTTAAACTGTTGATATTCAAGTTTTTTCTAGGTTTGTTCAAAATAACCGTAAAATCAACATCGGCCGCTAACCGATTGAAGAATCGATAGAAAAAAACCGATCAAAATCGAAATCGATCATAGTCGGTCGGTTAATCAAACCGACCGACCAATTTACACACATGCACGGAGCTAAGGGGACCAACAGGGGCACAACCCCCACCGAGTAAAATAAAAAAAATTCAACTCCTCTGCAACTTTGTATGACTGAAATTTTATTACGGTATTTGTGCCCCCACTTGCAGTTACCTTTTTTTCTCCTTCTATAGTTTTTTTTACTTTTGGGCCGTTTTTTATCATTCTACTGGACTTTAATTTTAATTGAAAACTATTTGATGACTTGGTTCTCAAATTTACATGATGGAAATTGTAACCGAATAGTTATATACAAAATATAACATTAAAAAATTCTTGTAACTAAACTTTCCTGATATTGAGTCTTTACGAATTCATTTTGTTTTTTCTATTTCCTTGCAAAATACAAGTCTACAAATGCAAAAATTTATGTTCCCCGTCTAAAATAAACCTAAAATTCTCATTCTTTTCTTTTGTTTTGTCACTTAATAAAGATATTTTTAATAGCATCGATAATAAAGTTATTATACAACAGTACTAAAAGATGAGAACTCATCAAAAATAATTATAATCTGAACCTTAATTAATAAAATTTTAATACAAAAACGTACTAAAAAATTCTTTTATTTTATATTATTAACTTATAAATTTTATGTTTATTTATAAACTAGTAGATTAAAAGTCTAACTACGTCCCTCCTTTGACATGCACGTATGAATGAACCAATGACTTCAAACATCGTGAGAAAAAAAAAATTTAAAAGAAAGAAGCAAGAATTCATGGATGCCATGTATGTTGCTTTCCAACATGCACGTATGAATGAACCAATGACTTCAAACATCGTGAGAAAAAAAAATTTAAAAGAAAGAAGCAAGAATTCATGGATGCCATGTATGTTGCTTTCCAAGGGATGGCCACTCGAGCTCAGAATGAGCGACCGGCCAAGGATAGGAAGCAGAGTTATTTCCTTAAATTTAGACGTGGACCTATCCCCACATTCAACAGTGAGGGAGGACCGCAGGAGGTGGAATATTGGTTTGACTTCATAGTAAAGTACCGGAACACCATGGGAATACCAGAGGAATACTTAGTGGAATTTACGGTGTATAAGCTGGAAGGCTAAGTTAGCACTTGGTGGAAACTAGTGAGGAGAAGGCAAGATATTATGAGAATGACTTGGGATCAGTTCGAAGCCCTCTTTAATGAACAATACTTCCTTCAGAGCTATCATGTTGAAAAGGCAATGGAGTTTATGTCCTTGCTTCAGGGTGATATATCGGTAAGGGAATATGAGGCTAAATTTAATGACTTATCTCGGTTTGTGCCATCTCTGGTGAAGTCTGAACGTTTAAAATGCCTTAAATTTGAGAAAGGTCTTAAGAATTCTGTAAGGAGACCATTGGTGGCTCTGAGAATTCAAAATTTTTGAGAATTGGTGACTACAACTACAAGCGTGGAGCAAGATAATTTGGCTCATCATCAAAGCAGGGAAGCAGCTAGTCGAGTTTCTGTTTCGGGTGGACCTTCTGCTTCAGGCGGGCCACAGCAGAGTGGTAAAAGAAACTACAATCATGGATAGATTAGTGGAGAAATGATTAGTGGTGGCAGTAGTTCATATGGAAGTGACAAAAGTGGTCCCTATAGACCTAAATGCCATCACTGTAGGCAGATTGGTCACATTAGGAGGAATTATCCTAATCGAAATCGGTCGCCGACTCAATAGCCCCAAAGTGATGCTTCTTATAGTCAAGAAAGGCCATTGCAATG
>NW_010361126.1:57790-66007 GCF_000414095.1 Morus notabilis | reverse complement strand
TTGGAATGTTCGCCCCCCTACCCAGCCACAGCTGCCAACATGAATGTCATTTCCTCCTGCGCCAATATACTGACCACCGTATTATCCATAGTTTTGGCCTCGAGCGTCTGGATCAGTGCAAATACCTCCGCCACAACAATATAGACCAAGGACCCAGAGGCCTAGTATTGATGATAAAGGAAAAGGAAAAGCGCATGGACAAGCTTATACCCTAACAGGTGGCAGTTCTCCTTAAATTTGAGAAAGGTCTTAAGAATTCTGTAAGGAGACCATTGGTGGCTCTGAGAATTCAAAATTTTTGAGAATTGGTGACTACAGCTACAAGCGTGGAGCAAGATAATTTGGCTCATCATCAAAGCAGGGAAGCAGCTAGTCGAGTTTCTTTTTCAGGTGGACCTTCTGCTTCAGGCGGGCCACAACAGAGTGGTAAAAGAAACTACAATCATGGATAGATTAGTGGAGAAATGATTAGTGGTGGTAGTAGTTCATATGGAAGTGACAAAAGTGGTCCCTATAGACCCAAATGCCATCACTGTAGGCAGATTGGTCACATTAGGAGGAATTATCCTAATCGAAATAGGTCGCCGACTCAATAGCCCCAAAGTGATGCTTCTTATAGTCAAGAAAGGCCATTGCAATGTATGCCGCCTTACCAGCCACAGCTGCCAACATGAATGTCATTTCCTCCTGCGCCAATATACTGACCACCGTATTATCCATAGTTTTGGCCTCGAGCGTCTGGATCAGTGCAGATACCTCCGCCACAACAATATAGACCAGGGACCCAGAGGCCTAGTATTGATGATAAAGGAAAAGGAAAAGCGCATGGACAAGCTTATACCCTAACAGGAGGCAGTTCTTTAGGACAGGCCAGCAACACGGTGGTTGAGGGTATGAGTCTGATCTCTCATTCTTTAGCACATGTGTTGTTTGATACTGGTGCTACCCATTCGTTTATAGCAAGTTCTTTTTGTACAAACTTTGAAATTGAAAGCTGAGAGCTTGGAAGCCCTGATGACTTTGAACTCCCTACTGGGATGTGTGGAGGTGATTGGTGCATGTAGATCGTATGAAATCACGACTGGAGGTGAGCGATTGAGAGCTGACTTGATAATCCTTCCGATGAGTCTATTTGACATAGTTCTCGGAATAGATTGGCTATCAAGATACGGTGTCATTGTTGATTGCTACTGTAGAAGAGCAACTTTGATGACCAATTCTGGAGCGGTAATTACTTATCAGGCATACTTGAACCCAGTCCTGGAAGAACAACTATTGTGATATAGCGTTGGGGGACGGAGAAACCTAGCTTGTTTTTCTTTCCTTCTTACTTTAGAAGGTGAACCTGAGGTAATTGGAGACAATGCGAGAATTCCTGTGGTGGATGAGTTCGCATATGTATTCCTGATGAGTTACCCATTTTACCACCAGATTGGGAGATTAAATTCATTATTGATTTGATACCGGGAACGACTCCTATCTCTATTCCTCCTTACTGGATGGCACCTGCAAAAATGAAAGAATTAAAGAAGTAACTCAGAAAATTAGCAAAAAAAAGGTACATCAACTGTGAAGAATAAATACCCATTGCCGAGGATCGATGAGTTATTTGATCAGTTAGGTGGATCAAAATATTACTTTAAGATGACTTGAGGTCAGGATATCATCAGTTAAAGATTAAGGAGGAAGACATTCTGAAAACTGCTTTTAGAACTCGGTACGGGCATTTCGAGTTTCTGGTGATGCCTTTCGGGTTAACGAATGCCCCAGCTGCATTCATAGATTTAATAAACCGGGTCTTCTAGCCTTACTTGGATCAGTTTGTGATTGTCTTCATCGATGACATTTCTAGTTTACTCAAAAACTTGGGAAAAACATGAGTAGTATTTGAGAATTGTTGTTCAGACTCTTCGTAAACACCAATTGTATGCGAAGAAGGAGAAGTGTGACTTATGGTTGATGGAAGTGAAGTTCCTTGGATATGTGATATCAGGATAAGGAATTTCTGTAGATCCTTTCGAGATTGAGACCGTATTACGGTGGGAAAGATCGAAGAATGTGGCAGAGATTTGAAGTTTCCTTAGACTTGTCGGATATTATCAACGTTTTGTAAAAGACTTCACGAGCATTATGGCACCGATGACTCGGTTGACCAAGAAAGAAGTCTAATTCGAATGGGACACTAGGTGTGAACATGCTTTTCAGGAATTGAAGACCAGAGTAACAAGTGCACCAGTTCTGACTATACAAAACAGCGAAGAGCCATATGAGGTGTATTTTGACTCCCCGAGGAGTGGACTTGGTTGTGTCTTGATGCAAGGTGGACGTGTTGTAGCTTATGCATCTCACCAATTGAAGCCACATAAATGAAACTACCCCACTCATTACTTAGAGCTAGCAGCGGTGATATTTGCTCTAAAGATATGAAGATGTTATCTCTATAGAGAAAAGTTTCAAGTTTTCTCTGACCATAAGAGTTTAAAGTACTTGTTTACTCAGAAATATCTGAATCACAGGCAGAGAATATGGACGGAATACATGGATGATTATGACTTCACGTTACAATATCATTTGGGAAAAGCTAATGTGGTAGTTAATGCCCTTAGTAGGAAGACTTCAGGAACCTTAACGTCACTAGTTATGAAAGATTGAAAAAGAACTGAAGTAGTAAGCGATTATGATCTTCAGTACTACAATGATTATAACCAAGCAATTGTGTATAATCTGATCTCCACACCGGCCCTTATGCAACAAGTTAAGCAGAATTAATGGCAGAATCCTCATCTCTAAGGAATTTAGATTCGAATCCAGAATGGAGAGCAACTTGAGGACTGGAGAATCTGAGAGGATAAAGTAATTTATTTCCACAACCGCCTAGCTGTTCCTAAGGTGGATGAGATCAAGAAGACAATTCTGCATGAGGCCCATAAATCGCGGTATGCTATTCATCTTGAAAGCACCAAGATATACCAGGATCTTAAAAGACAATACTGGTGGAGAGGTATGAAGAAAGACATTCGTGAGCATGTTTTAGAATGTGTAACTTGTTTCCGTATTAAAGCAGAACACCAGAAACCTGCGGGAGAATTGTAGCCTCTACATGTCCCGTGATGGAAATGGGAACACATCACCATGAATTTTCTTATGGGACTCCCGAGGACTGAGCAGAAGCACGATGTCATTTGCGTGGTGGTAGACAGGTTCACGAAATCTGCACATTTCATATTGTTTTGTGTGACGTATTCCCAGAAGGTTCTGGCAGAATTGTATCTAGAGCACGTCATCAAACTTCACGGAGTGCCATTGTCTATCACATCCGATCGCGATACTCATTTTAATGCAAGCTATTGGAAAAGTTTTCAGGAAGCCATGGGAACAAAATTGAATTTTAGCACAGCATTTCATCCTCAGACTGATGGGCAATTTGAAAGAGTTATTCAGATTCTGGAGGATATACTTCGTGCTTGCATTCTGGACTTTGGTGGACACTGGAAGAAATATCTTCACCTTGCTGAGTTTGCTTACAATAACAGCTATCAGGCTAGTATCGGTATGGCACCGTTCGAAGCTCTTTATGGTCAACCTTGTAGATCACCTATTTTTTTGGCTGGAACTAGAGGATCGACTTACTACTGGGCCAGAAGTTATTCAAGAGAATAATGAGAAGATAGCTGTGATTCGAGAACAATTGTTAACAGCATAATGAGAAGATCACCTTCTTGGAACAATTGTTAATAGATAGCTATGATTCGATAACAATTCCAAGAAGGTGACTTTGTTTTATTGAAGGTTTCCCCACGCAAAGGAGTTGTTCATTTTGGAGTAAAAGGGAAACTTACGCCAAGGTACATTTGACCATTCCCGATCGTGCAACGAGTTGGTATCGTGGCGTATCGTCTGGCTTTACCACCTGAGTTATCTCACGTGCATGACGTGTTCCATGTTTCCATGCTTCGTAAATGTCAACCTGATCCAGAAGCCGTGGTACAATGGTATGACGTTTCGATATAGTATGACGCAACATATGAGGAGGCACCAGTTCAGATTCTTGATTGTAAGATGAAGAGTTTGCGTCATCGTGAGATCCCATTATTAAAAGTTTTATGGCAGCACCATGGAGTTAAAGAAGCAACATGGGAGCTTGAAATGACGATGTAGGAGCAATACCCGCATATGTTTGCATTTTAAGGTAAGCCTTAATTTCGAGGACGAAATTCCTTAAAGGGGTGGAGTTGTAACACCTCGAGAAATTAAACGAGATTAATTAAGGTAATTAAGATTTATTAGTATGCCTAACCTGGTTTAATTAATTAATTATTTATTATTAAATGTTTCTGACGTGTAAATTTAAATATTTCTAAGGAATTTAAATATTTTCAGTAATTATATTTCTACCCCAGAAGTGTGTGTAGACACATTTTCTGGACTGTCTTTTATATATTTTGACACATGTCTTTTTCCTTTTTCTTTTTCTTTTTTTCTTTTTCTTCTTTTTCCTTCTTTTTCCCGTGCACTCTCTCTCTCTCTATCTCTCTCTCTCTCTCTCTCGCTCATTCAAATCTTCACCAAATCAACCAGATTTTGAACCAAAGAAGGATTTAAAGGAGTTTTCAACGTTAAGAGAAGGATTTGAGGTAAGATTTCTGAAAAACTTCTCTTGAATCTCGGATTTTTCAGATTAGAAAACTTATTTTTGGTTCGAAATGGATTTTGATGGATTTTGAATAAAATCCTGATAGAAATTTAAGATCTTTGGTTCTTTGGACTTGATTTAGTAACTAGAACCTGGATTTGGTTGATTCCCCTTGAAAAATTTCAGATTTAAACTCGGATTTGCAGGTTTTGGCCGGATTTTCTTCTAATCGACCTTGTTGGTCAAGCTACATAGCTCCCACCGGTTGACCGGACCCTTTTCCACCAGCTGACCGGTGGAGAATAACCTCTCTGTCAACGGTCGACCGGTGTACACGGGGTTTGACCCTGTTTTGCTTAAAAAAATATTGTGTTGACCTTGATTTTTGAAAAGAATCCAAATTAACTTCATTTGGGATCTAGAATAGATGGATTAGCATCTTTAATCCGTGTTTTGAGATTAAAACCCTTGGAATGATGATTTGAAATATGAAATAATTTATGATACCAGTAATTGAATTATGTCACACTAATAGGAAATCGAAGTGTATAATTGAGATTGATTTGCTTTAGGAATGAGAAATGAATCCTAAAGAGTTATGCTAGCTGAGGAGTTGAATTGAAGGCTTTAAGAAAGTGGAAGCCGGAATAGTGCAATGCTAGCCACAGGTTTGATGCTTAAGAGGTAGGATTCCGTATCCCTTTCTTTGTTAACCTGATTTCAAAAGAGTTTTGGCCTTGCAAATGTTTTAAAGAAAGGGCATGTTTGCAAAAGAAAAGCATTTTAACACAATAGCTTGATTTTAGCAATTGAAATTATAATGAACTATTTCAGAAAGTTTAATGAATGATTTCTTAAGATAAGAGATCTTGCGAATCGGTAAACCGGCTGATGACCTAGATAGGATATAGAGAGCGTATTCTTGGGGACAGAACCCGAAACCCGGCCCGGGCCACTACGGTGGTATTAAGGCTTGTGATTGTGGTTGTGTAAGTAATTTATCAGAGGATAAATTACTTGATGATGCCTGTAATACAGAATTTTCAGTTTATATTCCTTTTAGAAAAATGATGTGAGGTTCCGACTATTGTGTTGGAACTGAATGTCTATATTTATTTATTTATTTATCTATTTACTTGTTCATTAATTTATTTACTTGTTTATAAAGTTATTTCAAAATACATCCCATTGGGCCTTTCGCTCACAATTTATCTGTTTTATAAATATTAAACCCCTGTCAGGCGATGCTAGGAGCAATGCTGAATAGCTGAGATAACTGCTAAATTCTGATTTAGTGAGGATTGAGATCATCCTCCATGTGTACAAATGTAAGAATTGTAAATTCTGTAAACTCTGAACTTTAGATTTCTAGGTTGTGGTTGATGTCTGTAATGTTATTTACATGTTCATGTATGTACGATACTGTATATCCTGTGGGTGAAGTCCTGAATGATGTTAGAGACTCAAGTTTTAACCTCTTGAAATCAGAAAGTGCGGTAGACCCCGTAACTTTCTTGTCATTAATTTCCAGCTAAATGTGGGGCTTGTTTGGAAATTTCTTTAATATTTTACTTTTGGTTTTAATAAGTATATTTCTAATTGTTTAATTACTTTTCTAATTACGTTTAACTTCTAAACGAGCCTCCACGTCACTAGTCCCGACTTCAGGGCGTGACACGTATGAATGAACTAATGACTTCAAACATCGTGGGAAAGAAAAAAATTTGAAAGAAAGAAGCAAATTTTGGAACAGGTGGGGGGCAGGTGGCATATACAAGTGGGAACCAGTGAGCACATAACCCGATAAAGAAAAGAAAACATATTATATTACTATATTATAAATATAATAAAAATACATAATAATTATCATAATCATATCATATTTTGTACTATATAATAATATAGTCATTATTTTAATGATATAAAAATTTATAAAAAAAATTATTTTTATAATATTTTTAAATTTTGTTAAATTGAAACTGTTGATATTCAAGTTTTTTCTAGGCCTATTCAAAATAACCGTAAAATCAACACCGACCGCTAACTGACTAAAAAATTAACAGAAAAAAAACCGATTGAAAGCGAAACTGATCATAGTCGGTCAGTTAATCAAACTGACCGACCACTTTACACACTTAAAAAAATAAAGATTTGTAGAGGTGGAGGTTTGAACCTTAAACCTAGAGATTAAAAGAGCATCAACTAACCATTGAACAACATTATCCTCATTGGTATTGTTGTGGTTACAATAATATTTATTACGACTAACCGACCACTATTACACATTTAAAAAATAAACTAAAGTTTTGTACAGGTGGAGGTTTGGACCATCAACTAGAGCCTAGAAAAACATCAACTAACCACTTAACCACATTGTGTTTTCTGTTCTCTATAATATTTATTAATATTTTACTCTTTCTAGACTTTGCCAACTAACAATTGAATTTGTAAGAGTCCCATATGGAAAAGAGATGAAAAAATCCTACCTCAATTACTCTATATAAAGGAAGTGAGTCATTCCTTCATTTTACACTTAATTTTGACTATATTAATAGTTGAATTTAGGCTTCAACAAAAGTTTTTTTTCTCTTAATTTTGACTATATTAATAGTTGAAATTGATGAAAAAAATATAGTTTAAAATTTTCTCAATTAACTTCGGTTTTGATGGGAACCGACCATCGAAAACTGACTATGATTCGGTCAGTTAACCGTCCGAAGACTCTCATTTTCGGTTCGGTTTCAGTTTTAATTTTTTAAAAATTGATATGCTCGGTTTAGTTACCAAACTGACTAAAACCGTTGTTTTAAAATCACCCTTGCCTTTAAGGATATATTATATGGGCCTTTGTCAGGCTATCACTTGCCTCTGCGGTGATGCTTTGCCTTGAGACTTGGTACATAATGAGTATTATTCTTCTCACAGCTGATATGGAAAATGCTGCGATTGCCATTGGCTCTCTTGCTATTTGGTATCACCTGATGATCTACGTAGAATTCTCATTTACCTTCAAGTGCCTTTTTTTTTTGTTTTGGTTATTCTACAACGATTTTTTTTTCATCAACTTAGTTTTATTTGTAAAAAATTCCAATCACTTATTTTGACTTTTGAGTTTATTTTATTGATTAGTTTGAACCTTGATAGGTGGCAGTCAACGTTTTTCGTTGGAATATTTGCTGCAATAAGGTGAGAAGGGGCTCTCAAAATTAATGTCTATTAATTAAGTAGCATTAAGGGTTAATCTCTTGGTCGTAATCAAATAATGGTCTTTTCTTGTTTAGTTAGTGATTAGATTAATATATGGTTCATTCTTATAACAATAATTAAATAAGAAAACAAAATGAAGACGATAAGAGAGAGATTTAACGAGTTTGGTATTATGCCTACATACATAGACTAGGAATATAGAGAGAATCCACTGGCATATAATTAACGAGCAACTATGAATGTGATTTGTACAAATACAAATTACAATCGCAAAAATTAGGTAAGTTATCTAAAATATCAAATCTAGAGATTTTCTAATACAGATAAAGTCAAAACATTATTAAAGATA
This sequence comes from Morus notabilis, assembly GCF_000414095.1. Taxonomy (NCBI): domain Eukaryota; kingdom Viridiplantae; phylum Streptophyta; class Magnoliopsida; order Rosales; family Moraceae; genus Morus; species Morus notabilis. The sequence goes on along the minus strand of NW_010361126.1, from coordinate 57,818 downwards.
ACATTATAAAAAAAATCAATATTCTTTC
>NW_010361126.1:29388-57761 GCF_000414095.1 Morus notabilis | reverse complement strand
CACGGCCCGACACTGTCAAGGCACAGCCTAGCCCATAAATATTGGTGTGCTGGGCTAGGCCAACCTATATCGGCCCATGGGCCAACCTGGCACGCGGGCCCGGCCCGCCCCGACACTGTCAAGGCACAGCCTAGCCCATAAATATTGGTGTGCTGGGCTAGGCCAACCTATATCGGCCCATGGGCCAACCTGGCACGGCCCGTGAAAAATCATGGGCCAGACCGGGCTGGGCTGGCCTGTTTATGCCCATGATGGGCCGGCCCAGCCCGGCCCATCTAGGCCCATAATGGCCCGGCCTAAACAGGCCCGTCTAGGCCCACAATGGGCCCGTCTAGGCCCACTATGGGCCAGCCCAGTAAAATTATTGATAGACATGTTTTGTTTCGAAGAGGTAAAATTGATACTGTAAGTCATGTATTATCACATCAAAATACTATACATCTAATATATATATATATATATATAATTATTTTGTGGGAGAAAGAAAGAGGAAGTTGTCTGGAAAAGAGAAAAAATTATTGTTTGGAAAATAATGTTGCGTCCGTGGTGTGGGAACGAAATTTTGGAAGTACTGATACTCTGATAGTAGAGTGATAGGCGACAGCACGTCAAATGAATTACGTTTATCCAAGTGCCTCCTGACACCCTTGCATATATATATAATAATAATAATATTTTTGTGAAGTGATAGGCGGCAGCACAATGAATTACGTTTAATATATATATATATATAATAATATTTTTGTGAAGTGATAGGCAGCCGCACGAATTACATTTAATATATATATATATAATGATAATAATATTTTTGTGTGAGAAAGAGAGAGAGACTTGCTGTTGGTGTCTGGGAAAGAGAGAAAAAAATAGAGGCTTTACATGGGAAAGAGAGAAAGAGAGGGGGGTTGTGTGTGTGCCCGTGCCTGCATGGGAAAGAGAGAGTGCCAGAGTGGGGTTGCATGTGTGGGAAAGAGAGACTGGTATGGCACTTCATGAAGTGATAGGACGTGCAAATTGCAATAAACGTTAGGGACGTGCTTCCATCTTAGTTTTTGCCTATATATAACCGTGGAAACATTGCGGGTGTTGCAGACGTGCTTCCATAATTTATTTCATTTGTTGTTCATTAATTTTATATTGTTATAAGTTTATTTTATTGTGTAATTATCTTATTTAATTTTTATTGATAGTGTTATATTAATTTATTGTTATTTTTTATTGAAGTAATGGCATCAACACATGGAAGGAGTACCAATGTTTCAAATTTGGTGATCAATGAAGAAGAACAATTTAATGATCCACTTGAAGAAATTGGAGCTGACTCATTATCTCAAGTTGGTGGCTCCTCTGATGTGACTCGTAAAGGTAAAAGAAAAATGCAACGAACTTTGGAGTTATTTTGATTTAGTAATGCGTAAAAATGAGAATGGTGTAATAGAAGAACGTGCAATTTGCAAAGTATGCAAACAAGACTACACAAGTAAATCCTCTTCTGGTACTGGTCACTTAGAGAGGCATCGCAAAAAGTGCAAAGCTAAGCATGGTGTAGGTGGTATTGATTGTCGTCAACAAACACTTCAATTTAGCTCTGATGGTAGTGTTACCAATTGGTCATATGACCAACAAAGAGCTAGAGAATGGCACGCTAGATATTTGGCTAGTACTCAACAACCAATTAGTCTTGCTGATGATCCAGCCTTTGAGGAGTACATTCAAAATGCTTATAATCCACAATATAGGCGTTTTTCAAGAACTACCACAAGAGCTGACACTATGAAAGTATTTCATTCAATGAGGGAAAATTTAGTTAATAAATTTAGTTCATTCACTGTATCTGTTGCATGCACATCTAATTTGTGGGAAGGTCGCACCAAAACTAGTTATATTTGTGTAACGGTACATTATGTGGATAAAGATTGGTCTTTTCAAAAAAGGTTAATTGTTTTTCGATCAATGCCTTATCCACATGATGCCAAGGCCATTCATGATGTCATCATGGAAGTTTTTTATTTTTATGGCATTAAAGAAAAGGTTTTGAGCATCACATTTGACAATGCATCTGCCAATACTGCTGCGATAAACCTTTTCAAGACAACTTTGAAACCACAACATGGTGGAACACTTTTTCACCAAAGATGTGCTTGTCATATTATTAACTTGTGCGTTCAAGATGGCATGAAATTTTTTCAAGGTTATTTGGAAAATATTCGAACGGCCTTGGGTTACATAGCAAGTTATGGCTCTCGAATTGAAGAATTTGCTAAACTTTGCAAGAGAGCAAGCATGAAACCCAGAAAACTTCCTACTGACGTGGGACGCCGATGGAATTCTACATATTTGATGTTGAACGCATGCCTACCATACAAAGAGGTCATAACCGCGTATTACAACTTGAAGAATCTAACTGAGCCGCTTCAAGAAATTGATTGGCAAATTGCTTCATGCTTCTATAATTTCTTGAAGGTTTTTTATGAAGCCACTCTCCAACTTTTAGGTGTGTACTATCCCACCTCTCCTCATGCATTACATAAATTGTACGACATTGCTGCAACCTTCAATATGCATAGAGATTTTGACGTGTTTAGGGAATCTGTTGAGTTCATGGAACAAAAATTCAAAAAATATTGGGAGCGTGTTCCACTTTTGTATTGCATAGCCGCTGTATTGGATCCAAGAGTTAAGTTAGCTGGTGTTGAATATTTGCTTAAGGGTATAGGGGAAAAATTGAAAGTGCATTCTGACATCATAACCATTCAAAATGTGCAAGTAAAAGTTAACACTAAATGTCTCCTACACCTTTAGCGAGTACTACATCTGTACCACATGGTTCTTCATGGGAAAGTATGATTAGCTACACCGGATTTGGTTTCGGTACGTCATCCACATCTTCAACACGTAGTGAATTGGAAAACTATCTGGAAACAAATTTTACGGCATTCATTTTCAATGAGCAAGGTGGTGGTCATGATTTCAATAAGTTTGATATTTTGTCATTTTGGAGATCACAATCAAGAACTTTTCCTATGCTCTCTAGAATGGCACGTGATATACTAACCCTACCAGTGTCCACAATTGCAAGTGAACAAGTATTTAGTTGCAGTGGTAGAGTACTTGATGAATGACGTGCACACTTGAATGACGATATTCTGGAGGCAGTAATGTGCGTCAAAGATTGGGAGGACGCTCGCAGAAGAAGCCAACAAATTCAAGATTATTGGGTTGATGATTTTGAAAATTTAGACATTTCTGATACTCCCACTGGGAGTAATACATTGTAATTACGAACAATATCTATTTTTTTATGTTTTTTTCTTTGTTTTGGTAATTTTATAAATATCTTATGTATAATTATTCTGATTGTACTCTTTTTTCCTTACTAAGGTTTTATCCCACTGGGTTTTCCTTGAAAAGATTTTTAATGAGGCAATCGTAAATAAAAAATATCTTTTCATATTCCCATTGACTATTCAAACATTTATTTTTATTAACTTGTTTAAAAATTAAAAAAAATTAAAAATTACATGCATAAATGGGCTGGCCCATCTAAACCCATGATGGGCCAATATAGGCCAGCCCATTCAAGGCCCACGGCACGGCCCATCCTAGCCCACGGCACGGTCCGGCCTGGCCCATGTAAAGTTGGCACGTGGACTGGGCCGGGCTGAGGTAATTCGTATATGGGCCGACCCGGCCCGGCCCACAGCCCACGTGGGCCTAAGAAGAACGGGCCGGGCCGGCCCGTTCTTGCATCTCTATATCTAATGAGCTTGGTCTAGGTCACCCAAAAGCTGCCAAATACTCTGGCCTCGTTCAGCTCGCAGATTTAAGTTTTTAATTCGAGTTGAGATGTGAGTTTATGTGAGAGTTTTTTACTGTAGTAAAAAAATTAGATGTGACTTTTTATGATAACTTTTAACTATAGTAAAATTAAAATTAAAAATGCGAATCGATTAAATGAAGGAGACATTTGTCTATGTAACAATATTTGAGTCTCTACTAACAGGGATTTTGTGCATGGTCATTATAGTGGTAATTAGAGACAACTCGCCATCATTTACACAAATAACGAGGAATTTCAACAAGCTGTGTCTCACTTGGCTTACCATCTCGAAATCGCCGTGCTTCTCAACAGTATCCATTCCAACCAGTAATATTAGGAGCGCATACTTTTCATTTTGACGTAAGCTTGACTATATCAATATTTAAAAACATGTAATAGTAATAAGATGTGGTGTTTTTATTAGATTGGCGTTTAAAAATATGAGCCTTTCTATAATACTTTACAGAACCAATTGGAACAAGGAAGTAAACTTATAAAATTACTTTCTTTGTAGAAACATTCATTTGCTAATTATCTCAACATGTTTACCAAAGTATAGAGAGTTTGTATTAATTTAGAAGCATTCCTTTTGCTGGTACTTTTTTTGGCTATTGATTGATGCGGTTCCCACTGTCAAAAAAGGAGGGAAAAAAAGAAGTATTAATGTGGAATAACACTCGGCATCCTAAAATAGAAATAACTCAAAGTACCAATTTTACATTTTCTTTTTTCTCTCTTTTTTTTTCACAATTCGTCCTTGGTTTGAATTATAACTTAAGTTTTTGTTATATTATTTTCTCTCATAAAAATTTAAATTTAACTTTTTGTATTATAGTAGTTTCACTCACGTAAATTCATTTTTTAACTTAAGTTCTCAACTCGAATCAGCCTAACGAATAGGGTTGAGGCACCCAAACATTGTGCAGTATGCTAAGACCCCATTCATTTCACCGATTCGAGTTTAGAATTTAAGTTTTGCTACAGTAAAAAAGCTCTCAAAAACAGTCATATCTAACTTTTTTACTACAGTAAAAAACTCTCACATAAAATCACATCTCAACTCGAATTAATGAACTAAACGGGCCTTAAGTCTTTTGTATGCCTACCACAAAAAAGTTGACATCTTCAAATCCCTCATTTACCTCTTTTCTCGTTGGTTTCGGCTTCCAGCACTGTCCACAACATATCCAAGCATTACTCTCGCATAACACTCGATTTAACCTTTTTGTTTACAAAGACATAAAAGCCACGGTTTTTAAATTGCAAGCTAATGGCAACTCTTGCTCCACCCTTATATGGGGCCGTTGAAGCAATTAAGAGACTAATTACGATGAAGAGCATGGTGGCAAAGGTTGATGATTGGTTTAACGACCAACGCAAAAACCGGAGATCCCGGGTGTTTTAACTTAAGGTTTGAGTTTTTAGTACGGGTAGCAATTCATGTTAGTAGATCGTATTCGTGTCAATCCATTTATTAATCGTGTTAGAAAATATTAACTTAAACACGACATATTTATTAAACGTGTCAAAAATGTCAACCCAAACACGACACATTTATTAATCGTGTCAACCCGTATAACTCGTTTAAATTAATATATTGAATAAATAACTAATATAATAATGACTTATTTCACACGGTCAAGACATGTATAACATGTTTATTAGTTAATTATTTTTTCCTTTAAGAAAAATAAATAAATTTTACGTACAAATATTAAAATTCACATTATTTAATATATCATATAAACTTTTATGTTATATCACATATCATTAATTTTTAGATAACACGTATAGTTAATCGTGTCAATTTGTATCACTTCGTGTTAGGAAGTCAACCCTAACTCAACCTATTTATTAATCGTGTTAATCGTGTCAATCCGATTATAATTCAAATCTATTTATAATAAACTTAAATCCATTAATTTTATATAAATTTTAAACCGTATTGACGTATTGTTATCTGAATTGACAGTAAATAAATTTTACGTACAAATATTAAAATTCACATTATTTAATATATCATATAAACTTTTATGTTATATCACATATCATTAATTTTTAGATAACACGTATAGTTAATCGTGTCAATTTGTATCACTTCGTGTTAGGAAGTCAACCCTAACTCAACCTATTTATTAATCGTGTTAATCGTGTTAATCCGATTATAATTCAAATCTATTTATAATAAACTTAAATCCATTAATTTTATATAAATTTTAAATCGTATCGACGTATTGTTATCTGAATTGACATCCTTAATTTTTGGGTCTAGCTTAGAGTAAGCAGAAATTTTCCATAAAAGTGGCGTGCGGCGAAGTTAGCGGACTATATATGGCGGAAAGTTCGTGAAAAGTTGAAGAATCAACTATCTATTACTGTCTTTGTTTCCAGTTGTTTTCTCCTTCCTTTTGCTTTTTCATGAATTTGCGGAGCGGCAGATTAGCCTAATCATCTTGTGTGACCATCTAATATTGTTATCTTATAAAAGAAAAGGACAATAATCGTTTTTTTTTAATGAGTGCAATGAATAATATAAGAACAATCAATAATGAGCCCCACATGACTTGTCAAAAACTTGTACTAAAAAAACTACCAAACATTTAGTACAATGATAACATCCATCGAATGCAGTAGGAATTCTACTGCGCGTATTAGTATGTTATATTTTTGTGTATTTTTTATTTTTATGTGATTTTATACATATTTAACAGATAAAAAATTTAACTTACTAATACGTTAACGTAGTTGAAGAATCAACTATCTATTACTGTCTTTGTTTCCAGTTGTTTTCTCCTTCCTTTTGCTCTTTCATGAATTTGCGGAGCGGCAGATTAGCCTAATCATCTTGTGTGACCATCTAATATTGTTATCTTATAAAAGAAAAGGACAATAATCGTTTTTTTTTTAATTAGTGCAATGAATAATATAAGAACAATCAATAATGAGCCCCACATGACCTGTCAAAAACTTGTACTAAAAAAACTACCAAACATTTAGTACAATGATAACATCCATCGAATGCAGTAGGAATTCTACTGCGCGTATTAGTATGTTATATTTTTGTGTATTTTTTATTTTTATGTGATTTTATACATATTTAACAGATAAAAAATTTAACTTACTAATACGTTAACGTACTAAAAAAGATCACATCTTTATTTAATTTAGTATAAACTATATGTCATATTCTTATTTGGTTAAGTCCACGTTTTTCTTCTTCTTTATATAAGGTAAATGTGACCAATGAAAAAAAGGGAGAAAGAGGAAAATAGGCCAAGACTCGAGATGAATTAAAATTAATAGGCCAATAGTTTACATAAGTTAATAAATAGGTCAAATTACTGTTTTCATCCATAACTTGTCTGGTTATAAACCATAACTTGACAAGTTATTTTTTATTTTTATCTATAACTTGTCTGGCTATGAACCATAACTTGACAAGTTTGTCCATAACTTATCTGGTTATGAATCATAACTTGACAAGTTATGGCCTATTAATTTCTATAACTAAAAGTTGGCCTATAAACTTTCTTAAGCTTTTCATATTGGCCTATTTCCTACTATTTCTCATGAAAAAAATGACAATTATGATACACCTAATTACGTAATTGTTTTTTTTTTTTTTTTTGACAATATGCAGCTCAAAAAAATGTTTTGATAATATGAAAACTAATCAAATAAAACTTCTGATGGTTTAAGTACACCATCGATGGTACATAATATATACAGATTGCTTCCTACGTCCCACTTTGCCAAATAGATGATTTCTGAGGACAAGTTTGTCCATAACTTATCTGGTTATGAATCATAACTTGACAAGTTATGGCCTATTAATTTCTATAACTAAAAGTTGGCCTATAAACTTTCTTAAGCTTTTCATATTGGCCTATTTCCTACTATTTCTCATGAAAAAAATGACAATTATGATACACCTAATTACGTAATTGTTTTTTTTTTTTTTTTTGACAATATGCAGCTCAAAAAAATGTTTTGATAATATGAAAACTAATAAAATAAAACTTCTGATGGTTTAAGTACACCATCGATGGTACATAATATATACAGATTGCTTCCTACGTCCCACTTTGCCAAATAGATTATTTCTGAGGAAAGTATCTTCGTTTTCATTCTTTTTCGTGTTGCTTTAAGTTATTTATTTCCCTTCTTTTCCCTAACAAAAAACAAGTTTTTCTAAGCAATCTCAGGTCATATTAATATTTCTTTTCTTTTTCATTAGTGAAAATCCAGTGGGAACCGCATTAATCAATAGCTAAATCTGTCTCATTCTTCAAGAAAACTCAAAAGAAAAGCAAGTGCAGAGAAAAAAAAAAGGGAAAAAAATCATAATTTTTCAGCTGTATCATCTTTGTTATTTTGGCCGCTCCACTTCCTCATGCACTCCGCCGTTTGCTCCACCTGCAATTTCACATCTAAATTAGCACAAACTCTCCATATATACTTTTGGTGAACATGTTTGAGAATATAACAAATGTACGTTTCTATAAAGTACTTTTATAAGTATACCTCTTTGTTGCAGTTGATTCTGGAAAGTACTAGTATGAGTAACGAGGTTTGGAGGGCGACCCCACATATAATGCCTCCCCAAAGTCCCTACAAATATTGTTTATTCGCTAGATCATCACAAAACTTATTTCAAAAGAAACTGTGGTTCTTTCAAAATAAAACTTCTTTGCCTTCACTCCAAAACCTGTCAAGTACTGACCTAGTAGAATTCCAAGAGGAAGTCCGAAAAAGTAATAACATCCCAAGTTTAACAACCATTTAGATCATGAGTTGGGTCGAACCTAAATTCACAATCCACGATTGTAACAAACACCAACACAGGCTCGTAGTTGTTGGCTTTTCGTAGAGGAAAAAAAAAAAAAAAAAAATTATCACTAGTACTCTACTGCTTTAGACAATTTTGCATTACGTTTTATTAGTTTTGAATATTTATATATTTTGGTGTAATTTTGATAACCGGTATAATATCCTACCATAAAAAATCCCAAATACAATACTAAGGCTAAGAAGTTGTTATATGTCAAAATATCACATTATAGAGAGGTTGACATACATATGTAGGATCCTTTTTATTTGTAGCGCATATTTTAAACGTTGATCTAGTCAAAGCTCCACGCCTATAAATATCTACTCAAAGTACTTTACGCCAAAATGAAAAGTATAAATGCACACCTGATATTACTGGTTGGACACTATTGAGAAGCATGGTGATACCGAGAAAGTAAGCTAAGTGAGACACGGCCTGTTGTAATTCCTTGTCGTTTGTGTAAATAATGGCGAACTTGTCTTTAGTTACCACGACAATGAGCATGCACAAAATCCCTATTAGTAGAGACTCAAATACTGTTACATAGATGGCGTATTTGGCAGCTCTTGGGCGTCCAAGACCAAGCTCATTAGACACACGTACACTGGTGAGAAGGAAAAAAAAATGCATTATTGATTATAAAGTTCTAAAGATGACGAATATACTATTAATCTAATGACAAAACATGTTTTAATCATTAATGCGACTTGCTTAACAGAGATTAATTTAGATAGGCGCTTCTCACCTTATTGCAGCATTTATTCAAACGAACAACATTGCCTGCCACGTATCAATGTTCATACTGACTAGATAAAATAAACTCAAAAGTCAAAATAAGTAATTGGAATGTTTTGTTAATCACAAGGTTCAAAAAATGTTGAAGCTAAATGAGAATTCCATGTAGATCATCAGGTGATACCAAATAGCAAGAGAGCCGACGGCAATCACAGCATTGTCCATACCAAGTCTCAAGGCAAAGCATCACCGCAGAGGCAAGTGATAGCCTGACAAATTAAGGCCCATATCATCTTGAATTCAAGCCACGAAAATCCAGTCCATGCGTCCCTGCACCAGCCCATAATGTAAACAACTTTGGCCACGGCAGTGGTCCATCTTGTGATGTGAAAGGCCACAGCGGCCCCAGCTGTGCCCCAAGAGAACACATAAATGATGAGCCAAAGCATTCCAACGTGCAAGATAAACCCCACAGTAGCAATCCATGTAAGCACTTCGACCTTGCTTTGTGCTTGAAGGAACTTCTGAGCAGGGAAATTTATTGCCAGAGAGAGCAACTGAGGGATCATTTGCAAAGTGAATTCTCTGGCGAGATCGGCTATTTGTTCGTCTTGGCCGAGCAGCTTTAGAACCGACGCAGCGAAAATGTAGAGCGTTGCATGTAAATGCCAAGCATTTCAACTTTCCCTGCCCCGTATGCTTGTCCACATAGCGTCTCTAGTGCACTCCCCATACGTAGCTGCAACATATCATTGGGTTTTAATATTGTGTTTAAAGGACCAAGAATAACAAAAAAAACAAAAACAAAAACAAAAAGTCCATAATTATATATTAGTTTGATTCTTAGCCTGCAGGGAGTTTTATGAAAAGGGTGAAAAAGAAAAATTTACCTTAGTGGAGATGAATATTTCTAGATCATATATACTTCATCATCGCATCATCACTATTAATTGAAAGTCGTGGGGTTAGTTGACATTTTATTGTGAGTCTAAATGTTATTTTTAAGTAGTGGTGCTAATTAACTGAGCAATGTCATTCGCATTTATATCAACGATCAACTTTTACTTTAGTATTAGTAATTTCCATAACAGATCAAGATCGGAGATTAATTAATATGGGGAGAGTAAAATTACCAGAAAGCCAAAGCAAAAGGTGCCGATGACTGTGAGAGAAATGGTGACGGCGGAGAGCTCGACATCTCCGAGATGCCCAACAAACACACTCGTCACGAAGTTGGTCCCCGATTGGCGTATTATGGTTATCACCGTCGGACCTGCGATTTTCCACAGCTTCACTGTCTCAGACCAGAACATTGACTTCAACTCGTCCACGCTTCTCGCCGGCGCGTAGTCCACCGTCGCCGGCGTCTTCTGGTCAAGCAAAGGCTCAGCCTCGGAGCCCCATTATTCGGAGAATGAAAAAGAAAAAATAAATAAAAACTAAAACAACTTATCAATATTTACACTGGACTACATGTACATGTATAACAAAAGAGTAGTACTTCTAGTCACACAACGTTGGGATTAACTCTAGCAAAGAAATTTGCTATATTTGTAGTGAGAAAAGATCAAGATCAGGATCTTATACTTCGACATGCGAATGAACCAATTGTTGGTTTCTCAAACCGGATTTTCAAAAAAAATTATACGGAAGCGTGGTATCGATCGAATCACATAAATTACAATTTAATGCGATCATTATTTTATATTAATTTAACTACAAAGATATTAAAGAGAAGAAGAAGAATTTTACCGTCGCTCGATTAGGACGGAAATCTTGAACTCTTCCAACGCCGTCTTAAACTCTTAAATTTCAAGAACACCACGGTTCTTTCTCAACGTATCTCCAGATTAACGTGAACTCGAACGTGTGGGCGTTCTAATAGGTTTTTCAACACATGAGATGGATGAATAGAGAAGCTACCTATATTTATCACTCACTTTTCTCAAAAGTATGTGATGGCACTCAAAAAATTTTCTTTAGTTTTTCTTTTGTTCTCCCGTTTTTCATTTTTTCCTTTTCTCTGGAAAAAACCTTTTGTTTCTCTTTGTGCGGCCATAAAAACTACAAGAACTAATTTCTCTTCTTATTAGTTAATGTGCAGCTGCACATTCCCTTTTTTTTATGGTGAGGAAACGTGCAACAGCACGTTTCCTCCCACTTCTCCTTTTTTCATGTCTTATATATATATAAAGAAAATCCCCTTTTTATAAAAATAATTAAATTCATCCAAATTAATTTAAAATAATTTAAAATTAATTTTAATATTAATTAATCAAATTAATTAATATATGTGTATTTAGAATTCTTAATTCTAAATTAATAATCATAACCCACTATGACATATTCAGTTCACATTAATCTTATAGAGCCATTGAGAGGAACTATGGACATTATTATTTTAAGCTCCAATAATTTTGACAATTAATTAACACTTTAATTAATATATCAAAATTATTAATTCCAAATTACTCCACTATAAATTTGGAATTGCACTTAAAATAATAAAAATAATTATGTTCACGGAATTTGTGTTGTCCATTGATATAGTCACTACATGCAAATTAATCATCCATAAACGGTTCATAATTAAAGCTAGGTATTTTCCGTTAACCTATTTAATTATATATTTCTTCATAAGTACCATTGATCCTCTAATGAATAATATATCTTATGATCCAATCATAAAATTGAGCGCTCTTATTATTCATGTCTCGAATCAACACTTATGGGAACCGTCCATCTACTTCATTATGAAGGAATGGATTTCATCTTGTAAATTAATATTCCCGGCTATTTATTTTACTATGCTCCCAATATACCAATACTTTGATACTATTCACATGTGTCATTACTCAATATGTCAAAGAACATAATATCATAAATAGGAGTTTATTAATTACTCAGAATTAAGATTAATTCATATATGATCATCATTGATTAATATTGAATACTCTATTTAATAACAGAATTTATTAGAGATTCATAATTAATCGCGTTCCGGTCCTATATAATCATATTACATAAAATGCTTTCATTCCAATAATCTCATTATTAACAATCTAGGATAAAATTGTTTCATTCAGAATGTAATGAACCGCATTAGTAATTTTAAATTAAAGATCTCAACTTTAATTTATAATTACAGACAAGTTTAGATTATTTTATTTTAAACATTGTCCTCTGCATATGATAATTATATAAATGTTTAAAGTTACATCAAAAAATAATCTAGAGATTTTGATATTTATAAAACATCAAATGTATGCAAAATAATATTAAAAAAATTTCTCATTTTATTAATAGTGAGTAAAATATTTACATCTTATTTAATTTATGGGCATATATCCCAACACCAATGACTTCAAACATTGTGGAAAAACAAAAAACAAAACAAAACAAAAACGCAGAAGCAAAGCGCAGCGCTGGCGCAGGCCACATATGCACGTTGTGACCAGTGGCCACGTTGTTGCCTTCTATCTTTTCAGCTTATCTGCCCTCTGAAGTCTGAACAGTGGGCTTGCTCATGAAGTCTTTTGGGCTTTTATTTTGGGTTTAAAACTTGGCATAATTGCTGAAATGATGACACCCTCATGATCCATGTGTCTTTCACATGCTCATCATTTATTAGGGGCAAGAGTGAGAATTAATATGTTCTTTAAATTATGAGGCTAAGTTTGGAATTTGGATATGATACTACTTGTTGGGTGCTTGGTAAAAGGATAACCTATTAAAAGAAGTAGCCCAAACCCTTTTAAACCCATTTTCAATTTCATGTCTAGCCAATGTGTGACTTTGTTGGCACATATTTATTTGGATACTAGCTTTTAGCTAAGTCATGTATTAGTCGTAGACTAAGGTACTGTTCACTTCACCGATTTGAATTTAAAATTCGAGTTTTGCACAGTAAAAAACTCTCAGAAACAGTCACATTTAACTTTTTAACTACAGTAAAAAACTCACATAAAGTCACATCTCAATTTAAATTTAAAACTCGAATCAACGAAAACAGATCCTAAGCCTTTAGTTTCATGTAAGCTTACAATAAGAGGTCAATTTATCTTAATTCTACCCACTAAAAAAGGGGGAAAAAAGCCTCTCTTTGTAGGCTTTTTCTCAACCATAACAACCTTCATATACTGTCATGCTCAACTACCTCCAAGTCGTACTGTAATCCCAAGGTTGATCGCACATTGCAAAGCCGAACTCCCAAAACTTCGTCAAGAGAACCAGCGCAATGTGTGTAATTTAATTGAAAAATATATATTGAGTCAAGAATTTGAACTCTACACCTTACGGTGAAGTTGTGCACCCTTGCTCCCACCCTTCACTTGCCTGACGACCCCTGCAGCACATAGAACATCAATGTTGTCTGTGGTGTCGGTAAGGTTGTCCAAAAACAACGCAAGTGATGTAAAGTATGGAGTAGCACATCCTCTGCTCATACGCTGTTAAGTTGTGCAACATGTTGTTTGATCCATCATCAAATTGAGGTGTTGGCATACTTAGCACATGAAAATAGGAGTTTCTCTCCTCAATCCTTAGTTACGTAAGGGCCTCATCTTTTCTGATGTACAGACCAACCAGTGCCGTCTTGTACTCAAGTAGTTGTTACCGGGATTGATCCCGAGTGGTTCACAGTGTGAACCACGAACGATGGAAAGAGAACATGTCAGGGGTTCGGGGGATGTGCCCCCAGAAACCTAAAAGTTGTAGATAAAAAGAAAAAGGATCACCAAATTTCTGGTTGGTGATTGAGAATTTCCTCTCCTCAGTTTGTACGTCCACAAGATAACAAGTTGTTGCATAAGTTAGGGCAATCGGTGCTAAATTTGAAGAAAGGGCAATGAAGTTTTGGAATGGAACTGAAAAGTATAGTCTAAGGCCTCTTTTATTTCACCAATTTGAGTTTTTAATTTTAGGTTTCTACAAATAAAAGCTCTCAAAAAATGTCACATCTAACTCTTTTTGCTACAGTTAAAAGCTCTAAGAAAATATCACATCTCAACTCGAATTTGCAAAACGAACGAGGCCTAAATTTAGGAGAATTTAAGGCAACAGTGGCAACCAATGTGAATGAAATGAACTTTGTGAAGAGATGGAATTTGAAAGGAGAGAGCAATGATTTTTTTACTTGGGAAGAAAGTAAATTTGAATTTGGAATAGTTTCTGTTTTAGGCACGGTGGGCTCGTTCACCTAGATTTGTTGCTTAGTTAAACAATAAGACTAATGGGAATCACAGATTGAGAGTTATGATTAATCGTTTTTAATCGGTTGGTTGAGCTGTCAGATTTATTATTATTGTGTTTTCTAGTTCTATTAATTGTACTAATAAAAAAAATGAGAGAATTACAATGGTAACTATTGTTTTACATCATCTTATTATATATGTTATTAAAGAATATTATGGTAGAATATAAAAGATATCCTACCAAAATATTAATGGTATAGATGATAACTTTTATTATTAATGGCAAAAATAAAATACAATTAGCTTTTTTACATTCTTGAAAATTTTCAAAAAAAAAAAAAAAAATTATTACATTTCCTAATTTGATTTTTCATTTACTTAGCTGGCTGTTCATTTCATTCAGTACTTTTAAAATTGGAACTTTTGGTATATCTATGTTGCGAGAGTGGGCATGATCTATACATGGGATCGTAACCTGTCGGACTTTTGCTTTCTGAGAAAATTAAGGGGAGGGAAAGAAAGTGGAAATTTTGAATTGTACTTTTGGATAATGGGTTAAGAAAATAAACTAAAGATGGATGTGTTCGCATAGGAAATTCCCGTTGTTTTTTCATGGCCTAAGACTTTATGAATTAAAATGACTTTTCTCCATTTTCTTGTTTCTTTTTACTCGGTAACCAAACGGAGGATACAAATGTCACTGGATTGGAAGAAGTTGAGTTGAGCTGAGTCAAGCTAGTATTGTTGAAACTTTGGTGCTGTAATTATGTCGCTTAGTACAATAATATAATCACTGTAAAACCGAATTATTTTGATAGCGATATTTCATTGTTATTACGAATTACAATGAAATACCATCAAATTCTATCGCTAAAGTCATCAACTACAACTGTTAATCGTTTTTCAAATTTGTTTGTATTGGCTTATGGTGTAGTTTAGCACTGCATAATATTTTTCAACTGATAGAAGATGGTGCTACATAGTTTTATGGGTTGCTCACATTAGAGTGTGGTAATTTAGGTCGTGTTTGTGTCTACCGAAATTTTTTTGTTGTGTTCGAATACACCATTATATCACTCGTTTAATAAAAATATTACTCAGATCTGTATTGTCACGATTAATGTAAACAATTTAAATATTAATATATTTACTCAGTCTATTTATCTACAATTTACACATTTTCATGTCATTCAAATTATATCTATTTAAAAAATATTTTTGTCTATATTTATAAATCGAGTCAATTTCGTATCAATTGTCTCTTCGTCTTCGAGCCGTGAAAGCTTAAAAGCCGGCTTGTCTCTGTACGCCATTCATGTGCATTCCCAGCTTACTTAAATCAGCAGTCCAACAATCGCTCACCCTGTCCGGTTTATCTGTCGAAGTTTTTGTACCTTGACTGAAAAGGACTTTTGCTTGGTAATTACAATCAGCGTTTCAAAGTAGTCTGTTCTTAGTTTTATAATAATAATTTCTCAAAAAGAAATTAAGCTGGTAGAATAGAATGAAATTAAATCCTCTGCGAGCTTGAACTAGGAATTTAAAGAGTTAAAAGCGGATTGCATGTGAGTTTTGTATGTCACAGTTTTTAGTATTAATGGAGAACATATCTCGCAGTTAGTTGCATCATATAAAATGCAGACTTTAACCCTGAAGTTTATATATGTGAGCACCTGATTGCTGCTTTGGGAGACTATTGCATTACCTGCAAGATTCAACTGGTAACAACTCTTCCTCCAGCATTTATATGGAGTCTTTCAAGCAATTTGGCGGAAGCAAAAGAAGGAGGCCAATTAAGATGCAGAACATGGTGGTGAAGGTTGTTAATTGGGTTAACGAGGACGACGCCGTTAACGCCAACGGAGAAAACGGGAGATTCCGATATTCCTGTCGGATTCATAATCTAAGAATAGGCTTATATGTGAATAATTATGTGTTAGCTTCCGCCTTGACAGGGCGGTGCTCTGACCGATTGAACTACAATCCCAGGAAAATGAGGTGTACAGCCTCAAAATTATTATTATCATTGGATTTCATTCGAACCATTTAGTTTCGCCGTATTGTAACAGAGACACGAATGATATACTTTATTATTATAAATATTATTCTCATTAAAAATCTATAATTAAATTATCTATTTATAAATGCAAATGCAGTAAACTTATAAAACTCATAGTGGGCTAATTCATGAATTGAATCAAATGGGCCCTATAAATTGTCAAACTCATTTAAAAGTGATCGACTAAAATTTGAGTAATTTAAGCTTTAATTTAATAATTTCAATATAAGGTTTGAGTTTTCGGGTCATGTCATATTCAAGGGAGTAAGCCGAAAATTTCCATAAAAGTGGTGCGTGGCGAAGTTAGCTTTGATCTGTAGGAATGCATTGTTAACGGGATAATATAGCCGAAAGTTCTTAAAAATCTGAAGTAAAGATTTCGTTTTCTTTATATTCTGAATTATATTTTTTAAAATTACACGTAATGTAATTTACATGGTTAAAGGATGGTTATTATTTTTGTCATGGTTCAAAATCAAAAAACAACACAACTAAACACTGATTCGAATCATGATTCAGGTTAAAATCAGAATCATGCTTGCACACATCCAAACAATTGTTCGAATCACCATGATTCAAATCATAAATCATGATTCTGAATCTAAAGATTCAAATCACCCTGATTTCAATCTTTATACCAAACAGATCCTAAGACTAATGGGAATCACATATTGAGAGTTATGATTAATCGTTTTTAATCGGTTGGTTGAGCTGTCAGATTTATTATTATTGTGTTTTCTAGTTCTGTTAATTGTACTAATAAAAAAATGAGAGAATTACAATGGTAACTATTGTTTTACATCATCTTTTTTTTATATCTGATATTGTTTTACATCATCTTATTATATATGTTATTAAAGAATATTATGGTAGAATATAAAAGATATCCTACCAAAATATTAATGGTATAGATGATAAATTTTATTATTAATGGCAGAAATAAAATGGGGAGAAAGAGGGAAATAGGCCAAGACTTGAGATGAATTAAAATTAATAGGCCAATAGTTTACATAAGTTAATAAATATGCTAAATTACTGTTTTCGTCCATAACTAGTCTGGTTATGAATCATAACTTAACAAATTATTATCCATAATTGTCCATAACTTGTCTGGCTATGAACCATAACTTGATAAGTTTATTCATAACTTATCTGGTTATGAACTATAACTTGACAAGTTATGGCCTATTAATTTCTATAACTAAAAATTGGCATATATACTTTCTTAAGTTTTTCATATCGGCATATTTTCTACTATTTCTTAATAAAATACAATTAGCTTTTTTTTTTACATTCTTGAAAATTTTCAAAAAAAAAAAAAATTATTACAATTCCTAATTTGATTTTTCATTTACTTAGCTGGCTGTTCATTTCATTCAGTACTTTTAAAATTGGAACTTTTGGTATATCTATGTTGCGAGAGTGGGCATGATCTAAAGATGGATGTGTTCGCATAGGAAATTCCCGTTGTTTTTTCATGGCCTAAGACTTTTTGAATTAAAATGACTTTTCTCCATTTTCTTGTTTCTTTTTACTCAGTAACCAAACGGAGGATACAAATGTTACTGGATTGGAAGAAGTTGAGTTGAGCTAAGTCAAGCTAGTATTGTTGAAACTTTGGTGCTGTAATTATGTCGCTTAGTACAATGATCTAATCACTGTAAAACCGAATTATTTTGATAGCGATATTTCATTGTTATTACGAATTACAATGAAATACCATCAAATTCTGTCGCTAAAGTCATCAACTACAACTGTTAATCGTTTTTCAAATTTGTTTGTATTGGCTTATAGTGTAGTTTCGCACTGCATAATATTTTTCAACTGATGGAAGATGGTGCTACATAGTTTTATGGGTTGCTCACATTAGAGTGTGGTAATTTAGGTCGTGTTTGTGTCTACCGAAATTTTTTTGTTGTGTTCGAATACACCATTGTATCACTCGTTTAGTAAAAATATTACTCAGATCTGTATTTTCACGATTAATGTAAATAATTTAAATATTAATATATTTACTCAGTCTATTTATCTACAATTTACACATTTTCATGTCATTCAAATTAAATCTATTTAAAAATTTAAAATATTTTTGTCTATATTTATAAATCGAGTCAATTTCGTATCAATTGTCTCTTCGTCTTCGAGCCGTGAAAGCTTAAAAGCCGGCTTGTCTCTGTACGCCATTCATGTGCATTCCCAGCTTACTTAAATCAGCAGTCCAACAATCGCTCACCCTGTCCGGTTTATCTGTCGAAGTTTTTGTACCTTGACTGAAAAGGACTTTTGCTTGGTAATTACAATCAGCGTTTCAAAGTAGTCTGTTCTTAGTTTTATAATAATAATTTCTCAAAAAGAAATTAAGCTGGTAGAATAGAATGAAATTAAATCCTCTGCGAGCTTGAACTAGGAATTTAAAGAGTTAAAAGCGGATTGCATGTGAGTTTTGTATGTCACAGTTTTTAGTATTAATGGAGAACATATCTCGCAGTTAGTTGCATCATATAAAATGCAGACTTTAACCCTGAAGTTTATATATGTGAGCACCTGATTGCTGCTTTGGGAGACTATTGCATTACCTGCAAGATTCAACTGGTAACAACTCTTCCTCCAGCATTTATATGGAGTCTTTCAAGCAATTTGGCGGAAGCAAAAGAAGGAGGCCAATTAAGATGCAGAACATGGTGGTGAAGGTTGCTAATTGGGTTAACGAGGACGACGCCGTTAACGCCAACGGAGAAAACGGGAGATTCCGATATTCCTGTCGGATTCGTAATCTAAGATTAGGCTTATATGTGAATAATTATGTGTTACAAACTGTCGTATAAAGTTAAACCCATTTAAAAGTGATCGACTAAGATTTGAGTAATTTAAGCTTTAATTTGGTAATTTCAATATAAGGTCTGAGTTTTTGGGTCATGTTATATTCAATGGAGTAAGCCGAAAATTTCCATAAAAGTGGTGCGTGGCGAAGTTAGCTTTGATCTGTAGGAATGCATTGTTAACGGGATAATATAGCCGAAAGTTCTTGAAAATCTGAAGTCTCTGCTATTTATTACTGTCTTTGTTTCTAGTTGTTTTCTCCTTCCTTTTGCTCTTTCGTAGATTTGCCGAGCGGCAGGTTGGCGTAACAATCTTTGTGTGACCATCTGATATTCTTTTCCTATCTTATATAAGAAAAAAAAAGGCGAATGATCGTCCCTTTTTTTTTTTTTTTTTTTTTTTGTGGTGGTGGTTGGTGAAGAAAAGAAAAGCTTTTCATAATAACCTGATAAGTGGGGTTTTCTTTTTAAAGGTTGCTTGATTCTAGATGCCTTCGTAATAGATATTTATGTTTTGAATTATTATATATGGTTTATGAGTGAAATATAACTTTTTCAAAATTTACTGCGTGTGTTTAATGATTTTTGTTGATTTTGATAAAAAGTAATCTAGTAGATTATTGAAAATAATCTATCGGAAAGAGTCAGCATCTTGCGTTGAAAATGAAAGCTAATCTAGGGCCCGTTTAGTTCGCTGATTCGAGTTTTTAATTCAAGTTGAGATGTAATTTTATGTGAGAGTTTTTTACTGCAGAAAAAAAGTTAGATGTGATTGTTTGTGAGAGCTTTTTACTGTAACAAAACTTGAATTCTAAACTCGAATTAGCAAAATGAACGGGTTGCTAGTATATCCTTAAAATCAATCTACCAGATCATAGTCCGACAACTAGAGACATTCAACTTTTTTATCCAAATGATGAAAAAAAAAATCTACTAGATTACTTTCCAGCGACGAACATTTGTGGATGACTGGTGATAGTCCTATGGATTACCTTTTCGGCCACCAGAGTAATTTCTATAAACATATGTTGCGGACTTTATACCCTTCTACTTAAGGGGCGCTCATACAAACTTTAATTAATATCGAGTCCCAGTCGTATAAATTCAAAGGTCAGCTTTTTGGAGAAATTCCTCCAAATTGTTCAATCTTGAGTCCAAAAATGGATTTTGAAGCTCATAATTTACCAGCAAAGATATTGGCCCATTCCACCTCTACTAATTTTGAAGAAAATCGTTGAATTTACTGTAGGTGAGTATAGATTTTTATCTTTTATTTTTAATTAATACTTAATATAGTTATTTAATTAGAAATGATTTTAATCAAAAGTAAATAGATAAAAATTTAAGAGAAAGAGGGAAATAGGTCAAGACTTGAGATGAATTAAAATTAATAGGTCAATAGTTTTCATAAGTTAATAAATAGGCCAAATTACTATTTTTGTCCATAACTTGTCTGGTTATGAACTATAACTTGACAAGTTATTGACGATTTTTGTCCATAACTTATATTTTTTTTTTAACTTTTTATATTAGCATATTTTTTATTATTTTCGTAAAAATTTAGACCGTATTTCTTTTTAGGGTAAGGCCCATTCGCACCACAAAGAAAAAGACTGTATCGGTGGAATACTATTTTTAAAAGATTGGTGTTCAAGTACATATTTCTGTAAATAAGTTTGTCCGATTTACACTAAAAAGAAATGTTCAAGCGAATAACTAGTTTTCGAAAGTACACCCAACCCAATTAACACGAAAGAAAAATCACAGTCCGAGTGGTCAAATACTTATATAACCAATTAGATTAAGCTTAGTTTTACTCATTTGAGAATAATATAAGAACTAACAATGAGTCCCACATGTCTTGTCAAAAACTTGTACTTACAAAAAAAAAATAACAAATAACAAAAAACCGCCAAAGATTTTAGCACAATTATCACATCCATCGAATCTAGTACTAAAAAAGTTTAGGTGATTGCACTGATCATTATTCATGGAGATTATATTATTCTTCTTCTTTTTCTTTTTTTTTCTCTTCGTCTTTCCATCGACAACACAAATTCATTGCAGCATTTGTAGAAAATTGTTATGAAAAATACGGATGGTGCCACGCTCATTTGCCATATCTAGAAGATTCTCAAAGGAAATTAATAAAGATCTTTATTCTTCTTTTATTTTTGTTCTTTTATTTGTGTAAATTATGGTACCGTTCATTTCACCGATTCGAGTTTAAAATTTAAATTTTGTTATAGTAAAAAGCTCTCAAAAGCAGTCACATCTAATTTTTTTATTACAGTAAAAAGTTCTCACATAAAATCAGATCTCAATTCGAATTAAAAACTTAAATCGGCGAACTAAACGGATATGTCATACTCTTACATGGTTTTTTTTTTCTTTTATTTTTCCTAGCAGAAAAAGACGATCCTTGGTTGTTGGTGTTCTCACGTCTCCGTCACATGTTTATGTGGTTAAGTCCACGTTCTTTTTCTTCTAGCGGCCGCACTCAAATTCTTTTGGGGGCGCCTGAAGCTCCTTTGTTGCCTATTCTCATTTTGTGTTGATTAGTGCATTTAACTTGTGTTCTAATGGCGTCCTTGCGTGACACATGCACTTTGTTCACAAAGGGCCATTGTTTCAAAACATTTTTCAGCTCTCCATATCAAGTAACGAAACACGAATAAAATGATGGTTTAAAAAGCAACTCACGAAAATCACCATCCAAAAATATAGACCTCGTTCATTTCACCGATTCGAGTTTTCAGTTTTAAGTTTCTACAGTAAAAAGCTCTCAGAAAATGTCACATCTAACTTTCTATGCTACAGTGAAAAGCTCTCAAAAAATGTCACATCTCAACTCGAATCTGTGAAGTGAACGAGGCCACGTATGTATTTGGTACCGTTTTCAAACGGTTTTTATGTATTTCGAGAAACAAAAACGAAAATAAAAATAAAACGACGTTTTGAAAAAGAAAATGAAAACGAAAACAATTATAATAGTTTTTGTGAAGAAATTAAAAAACAGTTGAAAGTTGTTTTCATTTTTTAGTACTTATCAACAATATTATAATATATTAATTAATAAACACGATTTTACTTTTTTATTATATTCAAAATAATCTCTTAAAGAAAAACAACTAAACGCAATTTCAGAATCAGTTTCAGAATGATTCTCAAAATAATTTCATTTTTATTTTTTATTAAAAATAAAATCATTTTAAAACCAATTTCAAACGCACAATCTTTCTCTCTCGTGCTTTTCTTTTCTTTCTTTTTTTTTTTTTTTTTTGGAGTCCTTTTTCAGCTTTTGCTGCCAAGTCTTCAAGATCACAGATTCAAAGTTCAAAACATATATATAGAAAAAGAAAATAATTATTACAAAGCTCAGGTTCGGCAGATCCGTTTCTTAAAAAATCAATATATTGGCTAATAAACGTCACTATTTGAAGTTATAATTTAGGCCTAATTAGAAGAGTGCAAAGCGTGAACTGTTTATCTTCTTCCGTGAAGTTAGAAAATTTTGAAGCAAGTACATTCACACTGATGATAATTATTCTCAAGGTTATGAAAAATGTGGCGGTGCTCTGTTTTGAATTGTCAAACTTGTATTAAATTTTATTAGTTTTGTATTTTTTTTTTTTTCATGTATTTTGAGTTTTTGACCAAACATGAACTATCTGTAAAGACCAGAGATTTTATATCGTATAAAGTTTTTTTTTTTTTTATTGTAAATATAAAAAGATGAGGAGCTTATAATAGGATATAAAAAAAAATTATCTCACCGGAAGAGTTACGTTTTCAACCATAAGACATAAGTTTACCATCAGTTAATTTTATATTCTTTCACATATTAACGTAGATTTAATTAAATTTTAGCCTTAAAAATATGCACTAATAAGTATCCCAAAGTAGGAAAGCCCCTGCATTTATAATGAAAAATGAGATATTTCCACTTGAATATAAAAATTGCAGCAAAATCTTTGCCCACTCTCTGAATTTAACAGCAATCAGAGTAGCCCCAGCTTTTTTTTTTTTTTTTTCACACAAAGATGGGAGTTCACGTGGCCTGTCCACTGACTAACGTAATAGTAATTCTACAAATAGAAATTTAAAAGATGTTTGTTTTAAAAGTTTGTCTTTTATTTTAAATTATAGTTTTAAATTTTTTATAGTGTTTTTTTTTATAAAAAATTTAAATTTTATAAATCAGAATTATAAACTAGAGTTTTAAACCCATTTAGTTTTTAACTTTTTATAATATTTTTCTCTCATAAAGAATTTAAATTTTAAAAATTAGAATTGTAAAATATAATTCTAAATCTATGAATGTTCCGTTAATACGTATTATGATGAAATTTAAGATCTAGTTCACTTTATGGATTCGAGTTTTCAATTCAAATTGAGATGTGATATTTTTTTGAGAGCTTTTAACTGTAACAAAAAAAGGTTAAACATAACATTTTCTAAGAACTTTTAACTATAAAAATCTAAAACTAAAAACTTAAATAGTAAAATGAACGAGACCTAAATAAGACAATCCAATGGCACTCAATTGTTTCACCATCGTGAAAAGTAAGGGGACGTTTATTAGTTCATAGATTCAGAACTATTATCATTTTTACATGTATTTTTTATAAAAAAAATATTATAATAAATCACAAATTATAATTTAAATCATGACACGAATTTTTCTTTTAAATATTCCCTAAGCCTCAAATCTCATATTACGGCTTCTAAAGCTCTAATAACCAAGAAAAAAAAAAGCTCGAATTACGGCGCTGGGTGTGAAAACTCAAAAATAACAACTCACTGAGGGTGAAATAGCAAACAGTAAAACTTCATTATGTGTCACTGTCATGCTCCGGTAGCCGGTCACCATGGCGGGAATCCAGATGAATGAATTTTTTATTTTTGCTTCCAGCAATGATTAATAGAAAAAGAAAATAATAGTACATGAAGTCATGAATTACTTTTTTTCACGAAATAAGTGAATTATCACGTAAAATTATTTAAGGTCCCATTTATTTCACCATTTAAATTTAAAATTTAAATTTTATTATAATAAAAAAATTAAAAAAATAATCATATTTAATTTTTTTATTATAATAAAAAATTCTCATATAAAATTACATCTTAATTTAAATTAAAATTTTAAATTAATAAACTAAACAGACTCTAAAATATATGTTTCTTTTTTTTAATAAAAGGTTAGAGTGTTTTGTCTTTCAGAGAAAAAAAAAGACTCTGGTTGTACAGTAGTAGCACGATTTGTAGATTATAAATCGTAGACGAAATGGGAGAAAAAATATGGAGAAAATGATTGGTCGATAGAATATTCTTGTATGTTATAATCAGACCAACGTTAAAATATATGCTTATAAAAAAGAGAAAATTATGCTTATCAAAAACTGGTAAGTTTAATTTCAATAATAATGAAAAATAACAGTAAGTTTTTGCTTTGTTGAAAGATCAAACAACGATAATCTGTGCATTTGTGTAGAACATTTATCTTAATTCACCACAACACGATTGTTTTACAGGTGTTATATTGTAGTAATTAAGAGCCCGTTTGGTTGGAGGATTCGTTCTCAGACTCGAATTATGGTTCATGGTTCGTTACAGTATTTTCTCTCACAAAAAATACACGTAAATCAAAAATAATTTTAATCTCATGATTTTAATCCATGAACCAAACAGACGCTAACATATTATTGTGCATATAGTAGTAAAACATATCCAATGAGAAACTCCTATACATCTATCACAAAGTACGTAGGGTTTATTTCTTAAATGATAAATATTTCGTTAAATTAGCGACTTAAACAATCTCAAAAGTAATTAATTTTAACTAAAATAGTTAGAAAGCTATTTTAGCTAATCCACTCTAATCATTCTTCTTATTTTAAATATAGATTATTTTGATATTTATTGAATTTAAAATATAAATCTTTATTAAATTTAAAAAAGAACCTTTGCATTCCTATATTAAAAAAAAAACTTTACATTTATTGTGGTTTGAAAAAATAAAAAAATAAAAAAACAAATGGCTAGCCCTTTCTTAGAGCATCTCCAATGTTTAATTGATGTGCCAATCAAAAATTTAACATTTGAGTGCAAAAAATACTCTCTAACGTAATGCTACTTGTTGTGCCAAATATCTCATACGCTATACTTTGTAGTAAATTTACTAACTATATTTAGCTATGTGAATTGTGCATTCTCTGAAATAACTAACCATTTAATTAATGGTTGAAGTGGAAAAAAAAATTGAAAAGAAAAGTTAAATTGTTAGTCATTTTGACTAAAAATAAAATAAAATAATTAGCATGATTGAAGATACACTATAAATCTCGCGATTTACAAATTCTGCTCTGATTTTCAATGTGATGAATAAGATAATCCGAATATCACTTGAATTGTCCATGGTCTACATGTCGGAGATTATTTATTTAAATAATTATTATGTTTAGATTTAAAAATGAGTAGTGAGTTGAGTGGGAATTGAGCCTAATGAATTTTTGGATAGATTATCTATAAATATTGCGGTTCTAATCTAGCCAGCCCAATATTATACTGCATAATATATGCTTGCATATTTTGATCATCACTTGATGGTTCTAAATCAGAATAAGCCAAACAATTATTTGTGCTCTGTATGTTTTATTTAACATAAGATGGCCTAAAAACCCATAGCGATTTCAGTTTTTATATATGCGTTTGTAACGGCTTTTGTTTTATTTACCGAGAGAGGGAAAAAAAAAAAAAAAAAAACCTTTGGTTTTTATTATATAACGATGAAACTTCCTTTCCAGCATCCTCATAAAAAGGAACTTCGTTTCGTACAGAAATAATTTGTAGAAGCCTTCCTCGTTCATTTCACAAATTTGAGTTTTTAATTTTAGGTTTCTACAATAAAAAACTCTCAAAAAATGTCACATCTAACTTTTTCTACTACAGTGAAAAGCTCTCATAAAATGTCACATCTCAGCTTGAATTGAAAACTCGAATCCACGAAGTAAACGAGACCTTAAATAAGACCACTCTTTTTTTTCCCCCCAATATGCAGTATTTATATGAACATATTGTCCTTCTGATTTTATATATAAACCATATATCAATAGTGTTATTATGCTATTTGTAATTTGTTCAATGCAGGTAAAAAATGTATGAAATTAAAAAGCTTTGATATATCTGCCATAATATACCTTATCAACGTTCATCTATTCATTAATTATTTGTTACGTTTTTGGCTGTCATAATATACATATATGAACTATACTGATAGTATTGGACACCGTACATTAATAAAAAATGAGTCTTGTCTTTAAAAAAAATTAAAAAGTGAGTCCTGCAATATGAAACACGAATAGAACGTACTTTCTATTAATTATGACGCTTAATATTAGAGTGGTCTAAGCATTTTTGTATATTTATATATGATTAATTACAAAAATTTCTCTCAAATTATACATCTTATAACAAGAACTGATATTTATGCGTCATTTGTTAAAAATAGTTTACTTTTTAACGGAATGATATTTATATTAACATTTTATTATTTAAATATAATAAATGTTATGTTTTAAAGATTAAAGGTTAAAGTGTTAAACGAGGATAATTGAGGAAAATTTTTTGTAATTAATCTTATTTATATATGAAATAACGGGTAGAGTGAACTATTGACGACCGGTTATAAACCAGTTACAAAGAAAAAAAAAACAACGCAAAATAAGCATTGAAGGAGGTACGGACAAAATAGCAACAGCGACTTTAACGATCAACGTTCGCTTTCAAAGTCGTTTGGAGGTTTCATTGAAAGAGAACGTCGTAACGAAACTTGCAACGGCAAACGGAATTTGGTGACCACTAACCAGATGACAGCTATATGTAAGCCAATTTAGAAAAATAGAAATAAGAACCGTCTCACAACTTTATATTCTTTACGTGTGTGTGACAGGACAGTGCAAGTTGAAAGGTTTTTTCGCGAGAAAATTAATGGAAACGTGAATTTGGAAATAAAAAAGCTTGTGTTCAGATTTTTTTTTTTATAAAAAAAAAATAATATCCGTGTACATTATTTATTTGGCTTTCCGCGTAATATATTCATGCAATTCACGCAAGAGCAACATTCTAAAAAAAGAAAACACAAAAACGTTACAATAACAAGATTCCGGAGAAACAATTCAATAATAAATAACCTTCGAGCGAAAAGAAAAAAGAAAAAAGAAGAAAAGATAACTTTTATCCCAAAGCTGAAATCTAGATTTTTTATTCTTGAAATGTAGAAAATGCTGATTAAAAACCATGAGATTCTCAATCCCACGCAACCGCGTGTATTAAGTGGCATAGTCTTCTTTTTTTTTTTTTTGAAGGATTTATTTTTTTCTTTTGCCTGTCTCATTTAGAAATTATAAAGGTGTAAACATTTTAATTTTGTTCATTAAAACGTGGTGCTATCCCATTGGTAGTTACATTAAATGAGCACATATTTATTCAGTTTGGCGGAAGCGTTTTATTGCCAATGAATGTTCCATCAACTGGACCTTCAACCCTTTGTCAAAAACTAGCTATATATATACATATATATATATATATAACACGTTTAAAGCTTAATAGTTAATACTTTTTTTTTTTTGAATGGGTTAATGCTATATATTATTTGGGTATTACAAAAAGAGGAGTTTGATGAAGAATCATACTAGCGAATATTTCTAAACTTTCAATTTTGTCACACTTTCTTATAATTTGATCATACCAGAGTTAATTTGATGAGTGTCTCTTCTAATGTTGTGACAAAAATTAACGAAGGAAATACTCATTTTAATTGCTCTTAAGGTACTGGTGTGTTGTCTCAGAAAACAAAAACGTTGTTAATAACATCTTGAATATATATATATATATATATATATATATATATATACACACA
>NW_010361126.1:26823-28705 GCF_000414095.1 Morus notabilis | reverse complement strand
TTTGGGTTTTTTTTTTTTTTTTTTTTTTTTTAAAGCATAAACTACAATTATGTCCCAGCAAAATATATAATAAACAAATAAAAATCCCAATAATTTTTTTGGTTCCCAAACTGAGATCCCTATTGAATCTACACGTTGATTTTCCACCAGTCCTCATTATCTTGGCCGTCAATTTCACGAACCCTGCCAATAAATACATATTAGAGCATCAATATAAAAATTAACGTGTCAATTATAAATTTAATATTTAAATATATAAAACATTCTAATATAATGATATTTATTGTGTTTAATTTTTTATATATCGTATTTTGTGACGAATTTCACAATAAATATAGCACATAAAAAATTTAATATTTAAATGTTATTAATTAAAATATTTACTTTTTACATTTAATCATTATAATTTTTACATCTTTTAATTATTTTAAAAATAAATTTGTCTATCTTTAAAGCTTAATAATAATAGGATAAAGTAGGTTTAATATTTTAAATAGTATTATGCATTAAAGTAAAGATAAAAACAACATATTATATCATATTTTTTATTACAAATATGCAATTGATATTAAAAAAAAAGACACAATTGATATTAATATTTACGTTGAAATCAGAAATAGTGTTATGGGACGTAGGGGTTGTTTGGTTGGAGGATTCGTACCCCGATTCGAATCATAATTCGTAGTTCGTTACAGTATTTTTTCTCATAAAAAATACACGTAAATAAAAAATAATTCTAATCTCATTATTCTAATCCATGAATTTTGATTGGTGAAGTGAACACACCCTTAATTCATAAATTCAGAACCATAATTTATGATTTTAAATTTTTATAAAAAAAAAATACCTAAAAAACTAAAAATTATAATTTAAAATAAAAAAGAACTCTTAAAATAAAAAAACAAACGTCCCATTAGTTTGGTTTTCAGAGTGGGAGTGTGGGTGTCACCTGGTGTGTTGGCGTCTACGCCTCGAGAAGCGCGTAGACTCTTTCAGTCGGCGCTGATTGAATTAAGCGGGACCGGCCCCGTTAACTCCAGAGAGGTAACCAAATAGGGCCCCATGCTTGAAATGACGAAAACACCCTTCTCGACCACCATAGAAAGTGTGTTTCGTTTAAAAAAAAAATATTCTTTTTTGGCTGAAGTATATAAAGAGAGTTTTCGGTTATGCTGTTAGCTCCACCAACTCCTGAACAGACAGTATTTCTAATAAAGTATTGGGTTTAAAATGACTAAAGTAACCTCCGTGTTTAGTTATTGTTCTAGATGGGGACCTGGGAGTGGTAGGGTATACAAATCACAAGAACTGTTTTAGGCTCTATAAAGAGTAAAGCCCTCTTTATTTCGTTATTAGTTTATTCAGTATAGTAAGTATAGTTTAAACTGACATTTAATAAGCATATAATTTGAATTATATTTCTTTTTAAATTGAGTTAAACGGTTCAATTTAAAGTTTAATTTCCTCTCAAGTTCAATCGTTCAAACTATTTTTTAACAATAAAAAATATCAATTATTTATACTTTTCATACTTACCAAACACAAATTCAAATTTTATCTATTGTTTAAATTAAAACTTTAACTACACATTTAAACGTCAATTCAAACTACAATTTAAACTACACAATTTGAATTTTTCTGTTTAAATCAAAAAGTTTAAACCAATAAAATTTAAATCAACTAACCAGGTGAGGATTAATAAGGTAAAGTCGGATATTTGGAAATTGGGATGTCCATTTCTGGGAAGCAAAATTACGTGATGTGAAATAATATACTTCTGGCTGAAAGAAGGTTGAGTTAGGCAAGGGAGAAGTGGCACATATATTCGGTATTTGACACGTGTCAACATCTAGTGGCTTAATGAAAAAATAAAGATAAAAAA
>NW_010361126.1:18956-26138 GCF_000414095.1 Morus notabilis | reverse complement strand
CGGAATTGTATCGAGCGCACATTTGGGGTGTGGAAAGCAAGGTTTCGCATTCTCAAGATTATTAACAACTACCCAATGAAGAAACAGGTAAAAATACCTATTGCTTGTGCGGTCATACATAACTTCATACGCATGTTTCAGCATGATGATAGATTTATGACACAATACTTTCAAGATGGGATTCCGGTAAGTGAAATCGACCCTGAAAATGCGGAACAAGATGTAAATCAAAATCACAACCCAGATCGGGCAACAGACACAGCAACCAATACAGCATCTCCTACGCAGATGCGCCTCATAAGAGATGAAATGGCAAGTTCGATGTGGCAATCCCAACGCACAAACAACAATCAATAGTAGGCAATTATTTGACAATGTATAATTCGACACATTTGAGGCAATGCTTATTTTCTCTTTTTTTTCATCATTCATTTTTTTTTTCTATGTGACAAGTAATTTATTACTCTATTAATTAATTACATGTACTTCTCATTTGAATATGATATGTTAAAAAACGTGGAATCCTCTTCAATTTAACGGTAGAAGTTTTTTTTTTCATTCATATCATTTAAAATAAAAGAGAATTGAGATGGTAGTTGGAATTATGAATCTGTGAAATGAACACATCACAGCTCGAATTGTGAGTCAAACTTGAGACTCCAATGCACTCCTAAACACTAACTCTAATTCCAATCACAATTCCAATCATGATTCTAACTCCAATCATAACTTTAACTCAAATTGTAAAAATTTTGATTGGTGAAGTGAACACACCCTTAATTCATAAATTCAGAACCATAATTTATGATTTTAAATTTTTATAAAAAAAAAATACCTAAAAAACTAAAAATTATAATTTAAAATAAAAAAGAACTCTTAAAATAAAAAAACAAACGTCCCATTAGTTTGGTTTTCAGAGTGGGAGTGTGGGTGTCACCTGGTGTGTTGGCGTCTACGCCTCGAGAAGCGCGTAGACTCTTTCAGTCGGCGCTGATTGAATTAAGCGGGACCGGCCCCGTTAACTCCAGAGAGGTAACCAAATAGGGCCCCATGCTTGAAATGACGAAAACACCCTTCTCGACCACCATAGAAAGTGTGTTTCGTTTAAAAAAAAAATATTCTTTTTTGGCTGAAGTATATAAAGAGAGTTTTCGGTTATGCTGTTAGCTCCACCAACTCCTGAACAGACAGTATTTCTAATAAAGTATTGGGTTTAAAATGACTAAAGTAACCTCCGTGTTTAGTTATTGTTCTAGATGGGGACCTGGGAGTGGTAGGGGATACAAATCACAAGAACTGTTTTAGGCTCTATAAAGAGTAAAGCCCTCTTTATTTCGTTATTAGTTTATTCAGTATAGTAAGTATAGTTTAAACTGACATTTAATAAGCATATAATTTGAATTATACTTCTCTTTAAATTGAGTTAAACGGTTCAATTTAAAGTTTAATTTCCTCTCAAGTTCAATCGTTCAAACTATTTTTTAACAATAAAAAATATCAATTATTTATACTTTTCATACTTACCAAACACAAATTCAAATTTTATCTATTGTTTAAATTAAAACTTTAACTACACATTTAAACGTCAATTCAAACTACAATTTAAACTACACAATTTGAATTTTTCTGTTTAAATCAAAAAGTTTAAACCAATAAAATTTAAATCAACTAACCAGGTGAGGATTAATAAGGTAAAGTCGGATATTTGGAAATTGGGATGTCCATTTCTGGGAAGCAAAATTACGTGATGTGAAATAATATACTTCTGGCTGAAAGAAGGTTGAGTTAGGCAAGGGAGAAGTGGCACATATATTCGGTATTTGACACGTGTCAACATCTAGTGGCTTAATGAAAAAATAAAGATAAAAAAGGTCGTTTAGATAGTTTAGTTGATAACCAATTTTCTTGCAAATTTTTTTTGCCCACACGCAACCTTAATACGAAATGCAAAATTGGTTTCCCTTGAAATTTCTCAACTGGTCAGTAGTATTACACAATTAACCCTGAGAAACTCGGTTAGTGTTGGCAAATGAAGACTAATAAAAGTACGTATTTTTTATTATTATTTTCTTCTATCACATGTTGCCATGGTTGACCCACTTCTTTGCGCTTCCGAGCTTGAGGGGGTCAGTTTTCCATAATTTGGTTGTTTTTTTTATTGGAAAAAATGTTTCAGAGGTTCAAAAAGGTGGACAAATGATAGATTAATGAGTCAAAGTTCTTCAATTATTCTACGAGTCTATTATCCAACGGTTTGTGATGCTGGGAAACTAAAAGAAGCATGATAAATGGAAATGGAAACTATAAGATAGGAATACCAAAAGGAAATGCAAGATCAAGATTAGTTTAAAAGTGATGGATCACAAACTGCGGACGTTTGGTTAGAAGATTCAAAATCATGTGATTCAAATCATTTTCAATTTACGTGAATTTTTTTATGAGAGAAAATACTGTAGCGAATCATGAATCATGATTCGAATCAGGGAACGAATCCCTCTACCAAACAACAAATGGATTAATGAGTTAAAAAATGAATTATAAGTGGAAAAAAACACTCTAACAAAAAAAATTAATTTTATTTTTTTAATTTGAGTTGTGATTTGATTTATTAAAATAACATATTTAAAATATTCTTATGGTATCATTATACATTTAGTGCATAGACACTTCAAGATCAACTACAGTAATCCTTTTTTAATATAAATGAAGCTGTTGCAAAAAAAAAAAAAAAAAAAAAAAAAAAAAAAAAGACATTTGATTAGTTTCTAGCCAGAATTTAATTGTGGGGTGGATGGGCAAACTTTTCTCAAAATAACCGCTTAGTAAAATGAGAAATCAAACTAATTAGTATATATTGTATTTTGTGTGTGTGTATATATATATATATATATTTTTTTTTTTTTTTCTTTTACATACTTTGCAAAGTGTTAGTATATGTTGAAAGGATTTTGGCCAGCAAAAGCTTAGCTATTACAATGCACATTTGAATGATCCTCTATGTGTATATATTGAAATTTTTTTGTTGGAATATTATATTCAATAATTGAGATTCTCTGTATTCACATTGTTGCTTATATCAAGGTTGACATGAACAGAGTTGAAATATTACTCTAAGCCACATACTCTGCGATGGTTCATTAGTGTCTTATTTAATTAGATGAACCGCAAAATATAACGATATGTATGAATATTTTCCGAATTCAATGAATTATAACAAACAATCAGTGTTACTTCATACAAACATGGATTTTAATCTATCAATTTAAAGTATACATAATTCTTTTTTTTATATATATGTAAATTGTATTTCAAAACACATAAATATAAATACTAATGTTGATACAAATGACCTTACATACAAGCACAACTTAACCTCGACTGTTGATCGGCTCCAACCACGTATCATGAAAACAAGAAGGGAGGAAAACGTGCACTAGGCTCCTGTAATGGGAAGCTGACACGTAATTTTCAGTTTTCACAAATTTGTGTGAACACTCGAAAAAAACAACTACAGAGATCTTTGTTTAGCCATAACTTTTTAGAGGTCAGATTTCAAACGTTCAGATAAATTCTTTCAATATTTTTTTCTTCTGAAAATCTATACTTTCAAAGTCATTGTAAAAAAAAAAAAACTATAAGAATATAAGCAATTATAGAATCAAAAGATCTTTAAAACATGAAAAAATAAAAATATAGTGAAAAGCAATGGTGCGTTTGGAATGAATTTTTGTTTGTTTTTAAAAACATTTCTGCACGTTTTTTGAGGTACAAAAATGAAAACGGTATACAAATCGTGTTTGTTTAGCATATGTTTTGAAAACGAAAACAAAAACAAAAATAGTGAAAAGTGATTTTTGTCAAGGAATTAAAAAAACGGTTGAAAGTTTTTTTTTTTTTTCCTGTTTTCATTTTCTAGTACTTATCAACAATGTTATAATTTTTTAATTAATACGATTTCATTTTTCTATTATATTCAAAACAATCTCTTAAAAAGTCAATCAAACGCAATTTTAAATTCGGTTCTAAAATAATTCTCAAAATAATCTCATTTTTATTTTTGTATTGAAAGCAAACTCATTTGAGTATCTCAAATCATTTTGAAAACATTACCAAAAGGGTCCAAAATGTAGAGAAATCAATTATTTTTCTAGAAATAAAAAAAAGGAAGAGATCAATTCCAAATTCAATTTGGACTAGGTCAACCACGTTAACTAATAACGGCATTTATGATAAAAGGGTTAAATTTAAATAGTTTTCACAATGCTAATATTTAATTTTGCCTAGGTAAAGATATAATTTTTGTCCATCAACCAAGTTGTAGAATGACAATCATATAGTGCTGGGTTCAGCAATCCTTTTAAAAAGGGTAAATCCTAGCATAGGCCAATCAAATTATGTGGGGTCCGATGACCGAACTTTATCTTTCTAAACAACTAACTCATATTGACCAAGTTGTACAAATAATCTACGCCAGGCAAAATATTGTGGCAAATGGCATTTACGTCATTCCAGTTCAAGTCTCTTTGGAATTGTTTCTTTAATTTGAAGGAACAAAAGTTTACGACATAAAAAGCATTGATCGTATTTTCTTTACCAAAAATAAAGATTGTGTTTCAAATTAATCCCGTTTTTATTTTTTACATTTTTTGAGAAAAAATAAAAAAAAAATTTAAAACGGTATTTGACACAATAAAAATAAAAAATAGAAATAAAAATGATTTTTTAGTTCAATGTAAAATAAGAAGAAAATAAAAAACGACGTTTAGTCATTTTTTATTTTCTCATCTCTCGAGCAGAGAAAAAGAGATAGAGACGAGTTTTTTTATACTGAAAATAATTTATTAATAAAATTACCAAACGTATTTTTAAAAATAATTTCTGTCTAAAATTGAAAACGTCTTTATTTTTATTTTTATATAAAAAATATGGCCTCGTTCACTCTGTGAATTTGAGTTGAGATGTGACATTTTTTGAGAACTTTTACTGTAACAGAAAAAATTAAATGTGATATTTTTTAAGAATTTTTTATTATAAAAACTTAAAACTGAAAATTTAGTAAAATGAACGAGACCAAAATTATTTTAAAATAAGTTTCAAACGCACTCAAAAATTCCGGTTTCTCATTTTAATTTTTTCGCTTTTAAATTCTGGGTGTGTCGGAGGTGATAATTTAATGGCTGGGGCTTGACAACGTAGACAGCTTTCTTTCGTCTTTTCAGGTTTTAAAAATTCTCTACTAAGACGTACAGTCTCGAGTGACCGACTCGTGTCGGTAATCTAATCAGAATCTACCGGGAATCGTCCGTTAAGACAAACCAGCTACTAGAATTTCGAATCAGCGAACCAGGGAAGGAATTTTCAAAGTAACGGGACCGTCCTTTCACGTTTCGTGAAGGCTCATTCCTATTCGCTACACGTGGCCAAGGGGTCGTTTTCATCGTGTTCTGGATTGCATTCCCGGGCTTCCGCCGATCGCCTTTTAGAATAGTTCGTAACTGTCCAGTCAGATGATCACTGCCGAATAAAGATCAACCCCCTTCACTTTTTTTTTTTTTGCTGATCGATCAAACTCCCTTCACTTAAAACAGAATAAATGTCCCGCTAATAACAACGGCGCGTCTAAGTCACACTTCCAATCATTGGTACGTGTTTTTCACGCCTTATTGACAAGGAAGAAATTTTTTTTTTTCGGCTTGAATTGGAAAGAGCAGGCATTGCGTGTGCATGAAGGGTTCATCTGAGCGGACGCAATCACCGTCCATTACTCATAAATATCACGCTAACCTGAATTTAACGATATAAGATTGAACTGCAGATATACCACGTAGATTCAGCTGCAAAAAATTAAAAATAAAAATAAAAAGAGAAAAAACCATAAACCATAAACCAGAGAGCCTTAGCGCTAGTGGAAAAGTTGGAAACCTCTCTCTTCCTTGGTTATATAATTTATTATTTATTTTTCCCATTATTATCAATTTAAAGGCCATAAGAGAAAGAAACCGTCTCTCTCTCTCTCTCTCATGCGTTTCTTCAAAAGCCAGCTCTTTTAGCTTCTTCTTCTTCTCTCAAAAATCCCGGATAGAGAGAGAAAGAGCAAGAAGAGAGAAAAAAAGCCATAATGCAATCCGGATTCACCGGGGGCGGTGGCGGTCTTCCCGATTTATACGCCGCCACCGGCCGATCCATCGCCGCGGCCATGAACAACAACCCTTCTCAGCCTCCTTACGGTAGCCGACCCAACCTTCCGGGCCTCTTCCTCGACCCCACCACCTCGCGGATCGCTCGCCACAACCCCGCCACCACCATGATCGGGAAGCGAACCCTCGCCGAGTTCCAATCTCACCAGCAATATATGCCAGCCCAGGTGAACTACCTGCGCTCTGTCAAACCCAGGGCTTATCAGCACTCTTCGCCAATATCCCCTCTTTCTCCGATTGAATTTTCGCCTACGACGACCGCGGCCTCCGAGACTTCTTATTCTTCTTTGTTATCGTCTCAAAGGTTTGGTCTTCCTATCCTTCAGCAGCTCCGTCCTCAGCCTAGTACCCCGGCGATGCAA
Source organism: Morus notabilis (assembly GCF_000414095.1). Classification (NCBI taxonomy): domain Eukaryota; kingdom Viridiplantae; phylum Streptophyta; class Magnoliopsida; order Rosales; family Moraceae; genus Morus; species Morus notabilis. Next base: position 19,579 of record NW_010361126.1, on the reverse strand, counting down.
GGTGCTGCTTATGTGAACAGTGCCGTACAGAATCGGATTCCGGCGGTGGATTCCGACAAGAAGATGATAAACCACCGGCTTCAGGAGCTAGAGAAGCAGCTTCTCGATGATAACGATGAGGAGGAAGGCGACCCCGTCTCTGCGATTACCAACAACAGCAACAGCGAGTGGTCCGAGACGATACAGAATCTGATCAGCCCTAATCAGAGCCAGAAACCGGTTTCGCCGTCGCCGACCTCGTCATCCTCTTCCTCGTCGTCGTCGGTGGCTTCTCCCGCCACCACGACCTGCTCGAAGCAATCGCTGATGGAAGCCGCGACGGCGATTTCGGAAGGGAAAACGGACGTAGCGTCTGAGATCCTCACGCGCCAGGGACAGGTGTTGAACCCTAGGCCCAATTCGGAGCAGAGAGTGCTCGAGTTCGTCGCCTCGGCTCTGAAATCGCGGGTCAACCCGGTGGAGAACCCGCCGCCGGTGATTGAGCTTTTCTCGCTGGAGCACACCGCAGCGGTCCAGTCGCTCCACGATCTCTCGCCTTGCTTTAGCCTCGGCCTCATGGCGGCCAACCTCGCGATTATCGAGGCGACATTACCGGACAAGCCGGTCTCTTACGGCAACAAAGA
>NW_010361126.1:14881-18693 GCF_000414095.1 Morus notabilis | reverse complement strand
CCATCCCCGCCCCAGCCGGTCTCTAAGGGCAACAAGGTTCATGTTATCGATTTCGACATCGGTCAAGGCGGGCAGTACGTGAGTCTCCTCCGCGCGCTTGTTGCGCGTCATCAGAACGGCAAGCCTCCGGTAGGGGTTAAGATCACCACCCTCGCCGACACCAACGGCGGACGTGAAAGACTCAACGCCGTCGGAGAGAAGTTGAGGCAACTCGCCGAGGGGCTCGGAATTGTGCTTGAATTCAACGTGGTGAGTCTGAAGATCGGCGAGGTGAGTCGCGAATCGCTTGGGTGCGAGGCCGACGAGCCTCTGGCCGTGAATTTCGCCTTCAAGCTGTACAGAACGCCGGACGAGAGCGTGTCGACGGAGAACCCACGTGACGAGCTCCTCCGGCGCGTGAAGGCGATGGGGCCGCGCGTGGTGGTGCTGGTGGAGCAGGAGCTGAACACCAACACGGCGCCGTTCATGGCGCGCCTGAACGAGACGTGCGCGTACTACGGCGCGCTATTGGACTCGATCGAGTCCACCACAGCGAGGGATAATTCGGAAAGAGTCAAGGCGGTGGAGGAGGCGCTGAGTCGGAAACTTGGCAACTCGGTCGCGTGCGAGGGGAGGGACCGGGTCGAGAGATGCGAGGTGTTTGGGAAGTGGAGGGCACGGATGGGGATGGCCGGGTTCGAGTTGAAACCGCTGAGTCAAAGCGTCAAGACTCGGCTGAGTTCTAACCGAGTCCCCCCGGGTTTTACTGTTAAAGAAGAGAATGGAGGAGTTTGCTTTGGTTGGATGGGTCGCACTCTCACCGTCGCATCTACTTGGCGTTAACTTCACTCATTTTTCTCCCCGCTTTTTTTATTATTTTTTTTTCTTTTTGATTTTTATGTCTCTTACTTCACTTTCTTACTAATGTTATATTAATTGTTATAAAAGAAAGTATTATTGACGTTTTCCCGAAAGAATTGGCAAGAAAAGGAAATAGAAAAGAAATACCCCCACCCCCACCAAACGGAAACAAATAAAAATCCGAGTGTTTGGATTCCGAGAAAATTCCCGTGCACCTCATCAATTATCATCAGTTTTGGGTGTGTGAAAGGTGGTGTTTGGTACATTTCGCTGATTTGTCGTGTGGATTGAAGCTTGCGTTACATTACCAAGTACCAACCATGGACGGGCTCCACTTCTAGATTATTTTTTTTCCCCTTTTGTTGCTCTTGTTTGTATTTATTTGGAAAATATGGTTATTTACTGGGAAATTACGTGTCCAATTCCTAATGGGTCCCACTACAGCACTTTCTTTGCCTATTGCTTGAATTTGGGATAGGGTAGGGGGCTTCACGTGCGCATGTATGAAACTTGATTCGGCTTTTTGCTGAGCATGATAGAGTACACATTTTATTTTGTTAATACGTAGAGGGATCTTCATTTGGTATTTGGGATTCCTACGTTATGTAACATAAAACATCTTTATGTATTTGTCGTTGTGAAATAAACTTACACTATTTTATTTTGCCGATAGTAGCTTAAATATCTGTAAATAATTCAACAACTCTCCAAGTGATTGTACTATATTTTGTCTTTTTTTTTTTATTTTTTATCCAACAAATATATTTATGGTGAGCTTCAAAAGATTTGCGCAAATTGCTTTTCACTTTCACCAAAATAAATAAATAAATAAACTAATACAGTTGCGTCGTCTCTTTTCCAATCTCAACGATGATAGGTTGGTCTATTCTTCTAATAATAATATATAATGTTGTTCTTTGATAAATATGAACACATCAAGCTTACTCCTCTGTCTTTATTCTCTCGCGTTATCCTAAATTTCGCCTACTATCTCGATGTAGGTTAGAATTCGTTGCTATATCATGAACTTTGTCCTTTGACAATGCCTATCCATATTAATGAAATTGGAGATTCTTTTATGCTAAAAAAATCACATCTCAAGTGGCATATTCCCTCTAGCTAACTCTAGCTATAAGCTAGAAAAGGTTTTTTTTTTTTTTTTTTTTGTTAATAATCTCAATTAGAGAAAGAATGTTCATCACTAATTAACGTTTCAAAATATTAAGTGACACAATTATTTAAAGTGAGTATCCATGAAAATATTGCATTACCCCAAATGAGCAAAGATTCGCGATGCAAGTAAAACTCTATCCCCATCATCGCTTTTCGGCCATTGTCACGATTTAATCTTTCATTTTATGATATGGGTTTTTAGAAGAGATTCATTTTACATTTTTCCTTTGTTTGATCGTGATCCCTAGAACTCAATTATTTCAATGGTGGCATGTTTTATCCGTACCTTATAGAAGTAGAGGTTGAAAGGGATTGTGAAAATTGGTTTCTTATAGTTTGTTCGTGAGTACCATTTTACCCTCTTAACATTGTAGCGGGTTTCTTCAAAAAGCAGTACTCTTCAGATAATGGTTCTAACATATGCAATTGTCAAAATCATTTTCTTATTATGTTCAATGTGGTTGAAAGATACAAGATAAGGGTTTATTTTATTTTATTTTTTAACCTTCTGGTTTTGCTTCAGTGTTGTACAAGGATAAAAAGGGTGCTTCAGGATTGGCTCTGCGTGGAGTGTACCTTTTTAATCCCAAAACAATGTTTACGTTTCTTCCAAACTCGGTCTCTGCATTTGATATTTTGATGTAATTTGACAGTTCAAAAATTATACTTCATCAGACATTGTGTATGGAATTTACAATGTGGTTGTGCTTGATATACGTTCTTCTAGGCTTGTGTTTGCCACTAAATACTTTTTTATTTTCATCTCCTGCAAATGGAATCTCATTTATATCCAGCATAAGGAGAAAGAAACGCTAGCTCTATCTCACTAGAAAGTTTTCTCCCAAAGTTGCTCTAATATTCAAATTGAGCACATACACGCATGTTCTACCTTTTATATTTCTTTCTCATAAACACTTGCAATTCTCTTCGGAAAAGTAATGAAAGAGGAAAAGAAAATGAAAAGAGAGTTTCTCTACTAAAACTAAAAAAAATGAATTACCGTAATTTTTTATTTTTTAACTGTTAAATCTGTATAAAAAACAGTCTGCTCTAAAATTTTTTTTAAAATTTAATGTGATTTTAATCATATCTAATAGTTAAAAACATAAACTGCGTCCGGTAAGAAGGCTTATCAGTGAAAGTCTAAAGAAAAAAAAAAAACTCTGTTGCAAATTCAGACTTTCTACTTCATTTATAAAATAGGAGAATTCAATAAAAAAAAAAAAGTATGATAATTTGACACCAATTTGATGAAGATTTAATCTGTGTACGATAGTTTTTCATGATACTGAATGAAAAACAAATTCTTATATATATATATATGTATATATAAATAAACATGCCAATCTTTAATTGAGCATTGATGTTCATGGAAAGAGTCAGTGGGAGACAAATAGATGAGGACCTGCGCAATATGCATCTTCTATAAAGAAACATAAATGCACAATAATACTTTCATTGCTAGAGCGTTTCCCATCATGAGGGGCAGTAGTAAACAGTTATTGTTGGATGGCCTTCTAGGCCTTTGGGACAAAGGGGTGAGACAAAAACCATTAGTCATAATATTTGATCGTATATGCAACTAGAAAAATAGCATAAATGACTTTCACGGAAAAAAAATAAATGACATTTGAGAAACTGTCTCGCAAATGGGCGTGGGTGGGTGTGGAATTGAAATAGATTACCCTTTTAGATGAAGTAATCAATGTTAAAAAGGAAAAAATTAAAAATTTATCGTCAGATCTTCTATCGGTCATGAATATTTTTAACTATTACATCTGGTTAAAGTCAAATAAAAA
>NW_010361126.1:7491-14140 GCF_000414095.1 Morus notabilis | reverse complement strand
AAAGGGGGGAGTGGGGGGGGGGGGGGGGGGGGGGAAGATCTACAAGAAATCCGTGATATTAATGTGAAAAGATATTCTTCTAAAAACTATATTAATTGGAAAACAAATTTAATGAATAGTTTAATTTATTCAATATTTCGGTATTTCCACACAGGACAGGTCATAAAAATGAGTTTGAGAAGTTTGGTGCATGTAAGCTACCTATATTATGGCTGCATTTTTTTTACTTTGTCCTATGATCTCATGCCGTGCATGGAAACACGGGTAAAAATTTGTTCAGCTACTTAAGAAAGCCAATTATTCTAGCTATTGAGTACCGAACAAAATATGATGCGTGTAAAAATTCCCATCCTAGCAATATTTTTTTTTTTGGTGCGTATTTCTAGCTAATATTGCTTATATACGTGTGATGTGGCTTGCAACAGACACCAATCTTTTGAGGGGGGAAAAAAAGACAACTAATGGGCAGAAATGTATTAAAATGAGAAATCTAGGATTTAAAAAAGAACCTTATTATATAAGTGATAAGATTAATTATATTTTAAATTGTACAGTGACTTGTAATTGTGTTTAGTAGATGGATTCATAAACATGATTTTGGATCCTAATTCAGAATTAATGTTTGTTTACAGTGATTTTGAATTATGATTCAAAATCAGTGTTTGGTTTGGATGATTCTGAATCATGATTCAGAATCTAATGTGATGTTTAAACTAGCTCAAATCATGATTCTAAAACCACCTCCCTCTCAATTCAAGGTGATTCAAATCCCTGATTCAGAATCAGGGTTTCAGAATCATGATTTGAACCCAAAATCATGAATCATAGTTCTGGTTAGAATCTGATGTGATGTTTAAACTAGCTCAAATCATGATTCTAAAACCACCTCCCTCTCAATTCAAGGTGATTCAAATCCCTGATTCAGAATCAGGGTTTCAGAATCATGATTTGAACCCAAAATCATGAATCATAGTTCTGGTTCTAGAATTATGATTAAAATCAGCTTGATTTTAAATTCTCGTACCCTGATTTAAATCCTCGTATCATCTTAGATTACAACACTTTTCCAACAGTTATATTTTTATCAAGTTCTATTACTATTAAAAGGATATTTATTTCATATCCTTGTATTAAACTATTATTATTATTATTTTCTAAATCTCATTTATTTAAGGCAAATAAAAGATAATTTTCATACTTCTTGTACCATTATCTTAATGAATGAGAGAAGTGGTCCTCATTTCACGTTAGAAACATGGACCTACATATGATCTATGATTGTGTGTTTGCCTGTTTGGATTCCTTGCAAAGTCAAGTATTAGGTCGTTGATATTTGTTATATTATATATGCACGAACTGTGTATACGTATTACATACATCTTCCAATAGTCCAATTACACAGATTACGAATTGATTAATGATGTGTGCAAAAGGGTTGCAGATTTCCTGTATTTATTTTTTAGGAAAAGAATTTCCTGTAATTTCAGTTTTTATTTTATTGGCTAATGTTGCACAATGAGAATTCCAGGTATCATGTATTGGATATATAATCAGGACGTTCTTATTACATTTTGTTGGAAAGAACAGAGAAAAGGTAAATACAAGGATTAAAAAAAAAAGGAGTTTGGTTGTCATTATCAGAAAGGAATTTCCACTTTCCAAATACAAATAGATTATTTACAACTTTTCTACTGTAGGGACATACTCATAATGCATGGTTTTAAGCGTTATCAAACCCACATAAAATAAAAACCATATAAAATTTATAGAATTTGATATGGGTCCGACTCAAAATGAGATCTAGGAGAAAATGCAAATGTATGCTTCGAAAGATTTTAAAAAAATTGGAGGTATTTTAAAATGAAAATATATGCTTCGAACTCGATGTAATATGAACTGTTTATTATAGATCAACGAGTGTTTTGAACATTTTAAAAAAATTAGAGATATTTTAAAACAAGATAGATACTTTGAGGGGCATTTATAAAATTAATTCTTTAGGGGGAGAAGATTATAAATCTCAAATGTTCTTATAGTAAAATTACATAAATAACTACTATTTTTCATAATCTTATTATTTATGCTATTAAAAAAATATTTTAGTAGAATGTGAATGATATCCTATCAGAATATTAACAATATAAATGATAAATTTAAAATTAATGGCAAAAATAAAATAGTATTTTCTATTTTATAACATTCTTGAAAATTTCTCATATATTTAGTATATATATAGGTAAAGTGTTAAATATGACAGCCCTATAGGTCTTGAGGACTCCTAACAAATGTAATTTTTTTTTTTTAATTTTTTGTGTAATGTTGTTCAAAAGTTTGTCTAAACTTTAGTGTGTTTAAGTATAATACTCAATATTGCATGTGTTCTACTACATTTTTTAAATATTGTAATTAAGCAAACCTAGTGTTACATATAAAAAAATCATGTCACACACTAGTGTGGAAAAAGTTACATTTTTTAGGCTACTCTTGTTGTGAGAAGACATTTTCTAGTGTGAATTTAAGAGGCAAGATGTTTGAACTCTATACTTTATTGTAGAAGCGTAAAATTACAGTTAGCCTATTCCTTTAATTTAGTAAATTGGATCATGGAATATTACCAAAGCCAGCTATTTACTAACATGCTAAAAAATTTGACCATTTATCCTTATTAGAAAAATGGTAAAAAATAGGCCTACTTTTAAAACTTATGACATTAATAGGTCTTTTTATGTTTTGAACTATTCATTTTCCACCTTATTTTTTGTTCTCTCTTTAGATATCCTTTTCTATATTTTCTCTATTTCAATCATTCGTGAGTATGCTCTTCTCTCTCTCATAGTTAGTTATAAATCTAAAATTTACAATGTAAATTCATGATTTTTTTAGTTTTATTCGTGAATCTAAAATTTACAGTATACACTTAAGATTAGAACACATATTGCGTTATTCATAAATTTTAGATTTATACCATCAGAGCACAATATTTGTTTTTTTATAAATTCTAAATTTATATGGTAAATTTTAAGAATTATCATAAGAATACATATTGTATTTATTCGTAAATCAAGATAGCAAGAAGATAGAGAGAGTGGAAAGAGAGGCATGGTAAATTTTAGAATTTTATTTCCTTTTTTAAATAAGGATGTTTTTGAAATTAATTTTGTATAAATTTGAATTTACACCTATTAGACCTATTAAATAACTTATTATAAATCTTAACCTACTTATTTTTATTACCCTTAATCATGCTTATTTTTCTCGATCCCCCTTTTTATTATTTAGAAGGCTATTTCCCATCTCTTAAAAAGAAAAAAAAAAACAAAAAAAAACTCCGTCCCAAAATGCGGACAAGGCTCCATGATCCATCTTGGGCCCATAGAAGGGGCCAGAGAAGGGCCCAAATTGATTTACAACTCGAGATCACGCGCCCAAACCGGACGATTGAAGACGGTTTTGCCATTTTAGTAATTATGTGTTAAAATGATGGGTATTTCCGTGAAAACGCATAATGTTACCGTTGGAGCGTGGTCGCGCTTTATAAAGAAGACCCAAATCGAAAAACTAACCAGTAAAATACTTTCAGAGAGAAATCACACGAGATAGAAGGCGAGAACAAAAATCATCTTCCAAGAAAACGCAAGAAAGTCGTAATCACTAAGGATTTTCCTCCTCAAAATCGATTCTGTAAGTTCTCTCACATTTTCTGAAAACTGCTTTGGCTTTTCTTTTCTTCTTCTTCTTATTTTTTTTTTCCTTTTGTTAATTTTGCCGTAAAAATTGATTTTGTTCGAACTACTTGGCCGTTTGGTTTGCGAGAAAATGTGAGAGATTTGAGATATGGAATGTTGTATTGTGACTTTTCTATCTGTTTGTTTTTTTGGTTTTCCATTTTTCTGAAATCGAGAAGAAAATCATCATATGACTCAAGTTAGGGTTTCGTTCGTGAAACTTTCCCTTTTATTTGTGTTTCGAAATTAAATATAGGGTTCTTGATGCACCTATCGTTACTTTCCGTGGCTACTTGGAAAATTAATATTTGTCTCTCAGATTCTCATGAAAGTTTAGGGTTTGCTATGCTTTTTGGTGTTTCAGATTTCGACTTAAAATTTCCCCACCCAGTTCAGTAACAATGTTTGAAAATCTATGTTGGAGGAGGATCAATGGTGCGTAGTAGAAAGTTTTCGTTTTGTTCTAGTATTTTCTAAAATTGCTAACTTCTGCATACTTGGTTTATTTGCCAATAAACTTGAATTTGGGTTGGTATTTTACCACCGCAATTCAAGATACGAATCTTCCAACATTTCTATCTAAGTCGAAAATAAAGTAATAAACATAGAGTTGGTTTGGTATTTGACCACCGCTATTCAAGATATGAATCTTTTTAACAATTGCGCGCAGTAGAAAGTTTTCGTTTTGTTCTAGTATTTTCTAAAATTGCTAACTTCTGCATACTTGGTTTATTTGCCAATAAACTTGAATTTGGGTTGGTATTTTACCGCCGCCATTCAAGATACGAATCTTCCAACATTTCTATCTAAGTTGAAATAAAGTAATAAACATAGATTTGGTTTGGTATTGATCACCGCTATTCAAGATATGAATCTTTTTAACATTTGATCTTGTATCTATGGTTTCATTTTTTGCCAATGGGGCTTGTTTATGAATTGTGCTTAATTTTTTTGTGTGGTTTCTTATATATATTTATTTACAATATTTGCAGAATACTGAGCTGAATTTTCCCAGAAAAAGCACAATGGCATCGGCAATTGGTGTCCCGTTTCAAGATCAGAACTTCAATGTTCAATATAGTGGTATTACTCCAGTTCTTTGTTTACTTACTGGATGTACTTGTTTCCTTGATTCACTTCTGCTGTTAAAGCTATTTGACATGGGTAATTTTTAATACTGCAGGAGCTTCTGCCGGGGGAAAGATGCATACGAATAAATCACAGAAGAAAGGGGGGCTTGGTGGAAGGAAACCGCTTGGTGAAATATCGAACTCGACCAACATTGCCCCCACTCAGGCATCAAAGAAGCAGAACTCCAAGAATTTTGGTTTCATCAAAGAAGTGACTCGTGAAGAAAGCAACAGAAAAAGCATTGCTAAAACCTCAGACAAAATGCAGACTCGTAGCAGAAAAGCACTCTCCGATATTTCAAACTCAGGGAAAGCACATCTTCATGAGGCTTCAAAGAACAATCTTTCCCTGAAGCTGAGCGCTGTAGAAGAGGAACATCTCTTTCCCAGTTGTATTGCAGAGGAACAGTTTCTGCATGACCATCAGGAATGCATCAAAGCAAAGACTAAGCCGATGGACGTGGAACAGTTTCTGGTTTCAATTGGACTAACCAACGGTATACAAAAAGCTCGTACTAATACTAATTCATTGCACATTATCATAAACTTGCACATGTGATTTTGTGTCATTTTGATCGGTTTATTTTTTCTATTAGGTTCTTCACAACAGGTCGAATCTCCACGGGTTCCTCCTGTAAAGTTGAGCAAGATGATGGTAACTTTTTATTATTTCATACTCTTTGTCTTTCCGCTGTGTTTCTGTTATTTTCCGTACTTCTTTCTTACCTGACAAATGGTCATGATTCTTTTACCTTTGTTACAGCCTCAGAATCCTCTGTCTACTTTGGAACCGGAAGAGATCACCGAGCATCTAATTGAAGATGACCTCTGGAAAATGAAGATGAACTCTCCAACTTGTAGGAGTCCGAAATCACCAATTTACAGCAGTGCTTTCTGGAAGGATTGTGACAGCATCAATTTCAAGTTGATGGACTCACCCTAATTGCGCGACACCACTTAACTGCATTGTTATGCTTTTGTTACAAAACTTGAATTCTTATTTGCTGGAAATAGACCCAGATATTAAATAGTTGTAGTTATATCCTTTTGTGTGTGTAAAAAACATTCGTTTAGTTTGTTATTTCTTTGTTAAGAACTTGTTCTCTTCTTAATGCAGACGCGACTACAGATGAATCCGAAGTCGTGATTTTTACTTGTGGTTTCCATCTTTCTTTTTTGGTACTTTAAGTATGAATTTACCCTTGAACACATTCTCACGTTTAGGGACATTCCATTTAATGTTTGTCATTACTGTTTCTGAGATCCGAATAACATCTTAACTATTAAGTAATGATAAATTTGAATTTGCAATTTTCTCTACGACTTGTGCTAAAATTTAACGTCGTTTTTCCCTTAAAAAACAGCATTTTTTCTCTTCTTTTTTTCTTTTGGCAGTAATTTTTTGTGATGCCATTACAACACTTTCAGTGTATTTATTTAGAAAGCGATGTTTGTCCAGTTACAGTAGAGAACTTTAAGGAAAACATCTCTATGCAATTCGGATAACTAGTTGTATGGTGGGTTGGGGTAGGTTTCTTCTCTTTCTTCTTTCTTTTTCCTCCACTAATCTCACTTTGTTTTGGGCCCCCATATATCTTCTTCAATTCATATCCGCCCTCTCTATTGTTCTCTCTTTCTGAACACGTAGAATCTTTTCTTTTAATAATAGTTTATTTATATATTGATGTTTTCTTTGGATAAATCATAAATCTTGACAATCAGACATTTATTTTACCGATTCGAGTTTTATTACAGTAAAAAGTTTTTAAAAACAATCACATTTATTTTTTTTTT
>NW_010361126.1:2953-3138 GCF_000414095.1 Morus notabilis | reverse complement strand
TTGTGTTTTTTTTTTTTTTTTTTTTTGTTTTTTTACAACTTGGTGATTAAGTCCTTCAAAAGATTGATTGAGAAACTATAAAAGACAATTTTCCCAATGTTTCCTGCCAAACTTCCAAGTTGAATGTGAAATAGTAAATTCGGTCAAATAATGGCAGGCATAAAAGGGGGGGGGGGGGGGGGAGA
>NW_010361126.1:0-2648 GCF_000414095.1 Morus notabilis | reverse complement strand
CATCCTAGATATATTAATATATATATATATATATATATATATTTTGGTGCGTATTTCTAGCTAATATTGCTTATATATGTGTGATGTGGCTTGCAACAGACACCAATCTTTTGAGGGGAAAAAAAGACAACTAATGGGCAGAAATGTATTAAAATGAGAAATCTAGGATTTAAAAAAGAACCTTATTATTTAAGTGATAAGATTAATTATATTTTAAATTGTACAGTGACTTGTAATTGTGTTTAGTAGATGGATTCATAAACATGATTTTGGATCCTAATTCAGAATTAATGTTTGTTTACAGTGATTTTGAATTATGATTCAAAATCAGTGTTTGGTTTGGATGATTCTGAATCATGATTCAGAATCTAATGTGATGTTTAAACTAGCTCAAATCATGATTCTAAAACCACCTCCCTCTCAATTCAAGGTGATTCAAACCCCTAATTCTAAATCATGGTTTCAGAATCATGATTTGAACCCAAAATCATGAATCATAATTCTGATTCTAGAATCATGATTAAAATCACCTTGATTTTAAATTCTCGTACCCTGATTTAAATCATCGTATCATCTCAGATTACAACACTTTTCCAACAGTTATATTTTTTATCAAGTTCTATTACTATTAAAAGGATATTTATTTCATATCCTTGTATTAAATTATTATTATTATTATTTTCTAAATCTCATTTATTTAAGGCAAATAAAAGAGAATTTTCATACTTCTTGTACCATTATCTTAATGAGAGAAGTGGTCCTCATTTCACGTTAGAAACATGGACCTACATATGATCTATGATTGTGTGTTTGCCTGTTTGGATTCCTTGCAAAGTCAAGTATTAGGTCGTTGATATTTGTTATATTATATATGCACGAACTGTGTATACGTATTACATACATCTTCCAATAGTCCAATTACACAGATTACGAATTGATTAATGATGTGTGCAAAAGGGTTGCAGATTTCCTGTATTTATTTTTTAGGAAAAGAATTTCCTGTAATTTCAGTTTTTATTTTATTGGCTAATGTTGCACAATGAGAATTCCAGGTATCATGTATTGGATATATAATCAGGACGTTCTTATTACATTTTGTTGGAAAGAACAGAGAAAAGGTAAATACAAGGATTAAAAAAAAAAGGAGTTTGGTTGTCATTATCAGAAAGGAATTTCCACTTTCCAAATACAAATAGATTATTTACAACTTTTCTACTGTAGGGACATACTCATAATGCATGGTTTTAAGCGTTATCAAACCCACATAAAATAAAAACCATATAAAATTTATAGAATTTGATATGGGTCCGACTCAAAATGAAATCTCAGAGAAATTGAAAATATATGCTTCGAAAGATTTTAAAAAAATTAGAGGTATTTTAAAATGGAAATATATGCTTCGAACTGGACATAATATGAACTGTTTATTATAAATCAACGAGTGTTTCGAACATTTTAAAAAAATTAGAGATATTTTAAAACAAGATAGATACTTTGAGGGGCATTTATAAAATTAATCCTTTAGGGGGAGAAGATTATAAATCTCAAATGTTCTTATAGTAAAATTACATAAATAACTACTATTTTTCATCATCTTATTATTTATGCTATTAAAAAAATATTTTGGTAGAATGTGAATGATATCCTATCAGAATATTAACAATATAAATGATAAATTTAAAATTAATGGCAAAAATAAAATAGTATTTTCTATTTTATAACATTCTTGAAAATGTCTCATATATTTAGTATATATAAGTAAAGTGTTAAATATGACAGCCCTATAGGTCTTGAGGACTCCTGACAAATGTAATTTTTTTTTTAAATTTTTTGTGTAATGTTGTTCAAAAGTTTGTCTAAACTTTAGTGTGTTTAAGTATAATACTCAATATTGCATGTGTTCTACTACATTTTTTAAATATTGTAATTAAGCAAACCTAGTGTTACATATAAAAAAATCATGTCACACACTAGTGTGGAAAAAGTTACATTTTTTAGGCTACTCTTGTTGTGAGAAGACATTTTCTAGTGTGAATTTAAGAGGCGAGATGTTTGAACTCTATACTTTATTGTAGAAGCGTAAAATTACAGTTAGCCTATTCCTTTAATTTAGTAAATTGGATCATGGAATATTACCAAAGCCAGCTATTTACTAACATGCTAAAAAATTTGACCATTTATCCTTATTAGAAAAATGGTAAAAAATAGGCCTACTTTTAAAACTTATGACATTAATAGGTCCTTTTATGTTTTGAACTATTCATTTTCCACCTTTTTTTGGTTCTCTCTTTAGATATCATTTTCTATATTTTCTCTATTTCAATCATTCGTGAGTATGCTCTTCTCTCTCTCATAGTTAGTTATAAATCTAAAATTTATAGTGTAAATTCATGATTTTTTTAGTTCTATTCGTGAATCTAAAATTTACAGTATACACTTAAAGATTAGAACACATATTGCGTTATTCATAAATTTTAGATTTATACCATCAGAGCACAATATTTATTTTTTTATAAATTCTGAATTTATATGGTAAATTTTAAGAATTATCATAAGAATACAATATTGTGTTTATTCGTAAATCATAAATTTACAATATAGATAGCAAGAAGATAGAGAGAGTGGAAAGAGAGGCATGGTAAATTTTA
>NW_010361125.1:385-500 GCF_000414095.1 Morus notabilis | reverse complement strand
TCGACCGGATCACATGGAAACCGGTCGACCTATGCGGTTGACTGGATTGTAGGCTGACCGGTCGACCTGTCCAGTCAACCGGTGTACACACTACCCGGCGACCGGGAGCGGTGGA
>NW_010361125.1:0-256 GCF_000414095.1 Morus notabilis | reverse complement strand
TTAATCCTTGTTTTGAGATTGAAAACCCTTGGAATGATATTTTGAAACATGAAAATGGATTAGGGCACACTAATAGGAAATCTTGGTCGGAAATTGAGATTTGGATTGCTTTAGGAATGAGAATTGATCCTAAAGTGTTGTCTTGCATCAGTGATCGCTGAGGATTCAGACTGAAGGGGCTTGAGGAAGCGGAAGCCAGAAAAGACGACGCTAGTCCCAGGTTTGATCGTGCGAGGTAGGATTTCTATCCCTTTTC